>NW_027286985.1:92506551-92761551 GCF_022747635.1 Hetaerina americana
ACTTAATGTGTTCTGTTTGTTCGCTGCGTTTCTTTTTCCCCGGATAAAGTCAACTGCGGAACTTCCCTTCCTTCACACTTTTAACCCCTTCCCGCTCCGCCCACCCCCATTGTCTTTACAGCAACTGTCTTGCGTGAGTTTTACTGATGCGTGGTGATTCTGCCCGGACACTATTTGTTTATCTCTTCTGTGAAAATTTTGGCCATGTCTTATTTTCATCTTCAGTTATGATCATTATTTTATTATATGATTTTATTAATTTATTTTAATTTTTCATTCTTATACTCATTTCCAAATCTTATGAAGTAGCGAACGGTTTGACGGATGAAGGGACGCTAAGGACTCAATTTTGAGTCCTTTATCCCTCCCTCCACGAACATCTGTCCCCTTATTTTCTTCCCTCCCCCTTGGCTTCTCTTCGCTTCTCACGGTTGCCCCCTCCCACCCTCCGCCGCCCCATCGTCATTTTCCCTCCGTCCTTTTCACCCTCCGCCACCACTCCCTTTAATGGGAGTGGCAACCGCGACGAAGAAGTTCGCTTTTTCGAAGGAAAAAGTAGCCTGGCATGCTTCGCCATCTTGCGCATTCGAGCGAATATTAAGTGGCGCTGGTGCAATAAATGCGAATCTCTTACCTACAGGATGAGGGAGGGCTTGGGTTTCTCCGAGACTAAAATTTTAATTATTTCGGGATGCACTGGCCTTTGCCTCAATACATTTCTACCCTTCTAATGTATGTTTCCAATTTGAATAAATTAAACGCTTTTAAAATGACACCGCCGGTCATTAACTCAAAGATAGGGCCGAGGGATAAGTTAACTGAAATCTTCTCTTCTTCAAAAACAATATGTATGATTCGTTGAGTATGATCTGGTGCTTTTCCGGCGTATCTCGGGTGTTCCACCAAGTCAGGGATTCCATGCTGGTCGACATTTCGAAGCTCGACGTATCGAAGCTCGACTCGACCATCTTTAAAGAAGGCAGGAAAAGAACAAGGTGCCATGGCGACCAAATGGGAGGTTCCAACATCTTTCCCTCCACCTCGGACCAATCACGAGTCACCTGACCCCTGGCCACATATATATAAGACGGCCAAAATGCAGAGTTGGCACTTATCTGCTCCGAGGACGATGATTAAGTGCAGCTCCGAAACGTCGGCCAGCATGGAGCCCCTGACCCCTAGGAAGATCCGAGAAAACTTCATTAAAATGTATGATACATAGGTTACCTATTCCGAGATCTTTCATTTAAATGTTACTCTTATTTTTTTTATTTTTGAGCCTCTACAAGCCCAAAACTATATCTTTTAGAAATCAGAATGACTGCTATTCCATTAATACTCATTTCAAAAAAGCAAAATGTTCATCGGAAGTATTTTTTTAAGAGAGAAAGCACACTGATGGATTCCTTTCGCCATAGGAAAATGACTCGATAGAATGGACTGTCCATTATTTTCTCTATGGGTTAAGATACAAGTCATAAACGCTTCTAAATTGTAATCTTCTTGAGTAAAACAGGAAGTTCTTGATGAAAAATATAAATTATCATTCATATGCCGCGCATGCATGCTGTTGCCATAATGTCGCCTCTCGGTGACTGCAAATACATATATCCGAGATTTCCCATTTCGTTATTAATCGGAGAATCACTCCACGTGGCTTACGTCCGTCGCGTGAGAGTGGTGCGGCAGTGCTCTTGGCTCCTGACCTCCATTAAGAGGCTCGGCGAGCGGTGACTACCATTGGACTCCTCCCCAACGAAAGGGCTCCAACCCCTGAACTTTCCTCTCCCTTTTCCTCCCTTCATGGAGAGTGCGCAACACCCTCAGAAGTTTTTTTCCCCACCCAACCCCACAGATATATTATTTGCTCTTATTTTTCGATTTATTTCGATTATCGATCGCTAGGTTATACTTGCATCTCTCATACTCTTGGCAAAACTTCACGTGCAATAAATATATGCTGACGGAAAACTTTAATCCGAATTGGAGGACTCAACTTTGATGATTTGATATGCATCATTCGTAAGATGAAATGGCACGTACTGCAGACGGGCATTTTATATCCAGTCTTACTGTCAATGCTACGATTTTAATCAGGATGAGTACAGCGTGATTTGAGTACGTGTATTTCCTACACCACTTTCTTTGAAGTAATGTTCCATAATTAGCCCAATGGCCCTTTCTATGAAATGAGCCGCTGTGCGCGAATGATTATTGAATTGGATTAATCAGTTGTCTCATAAACAGAAGTGTGTTATAATTTATGAACTCTGTTTTCAGGCTTAAATTTGTGGAATATCACTATCACTGAGGTAAAAAAAACGCAATGTATCTTTCAATCTGTTTCCAAAATTGGTGGAAAGATATGTTCATTGTGTTTTTTTTTACTTCAGTGATAACTAATGAATACTAATCCTAAAAATTGGGGTATAAATTAGTTATTTAAAGAAGCAAAGTGGCTAACTATATATCTTGGTGCGCTAAATACGTACTCGTATTATTGGAGAACAAATTTTTCAGCTGATTGTTCAATTTAAGAAAGTAAACATTAATATCTGAGCCCGATCTACATTATGAAGGTACTTGGATTGAAACTTAATAGATTTTAGTTTGATATTATGCCTGATTTTCCACATCCCAAAGTTATACAAATGACAATAATGCGGTTAGGCGGTAAGCTTACAAAGAAATTAGCTACAACCCTAGAACACGGAAGATGAAAACGGTGGCCTTTCGTAAAAAAAAGACCATTAATAATGGAGAGGAAGGTCGGATGTTGTAGAGCGACGGAGGCAACTGTTTTTTTTTGCAATTATATTGCAAGTTAATCATCAGATAACACGAACACATTGGCGTCCGAGTGTGATACTCTTGCGAAAAATCGGGAATAGATCAGTACGTCAACTCCGGCAGCACGTCAACTCCGACGTGAACCAACGGTAACGCGAAATATATAAACTCCCTATGAGTGAAAATGAATCAATGCATTGCTTTTATCTAAATCCAAAAGACCTTTTAATACATACATGGTAGGCAATAAAAACACTGTGCACATCATTTTTCAATGGTAGCTCTCATTGCTCTTGTCACCTCCATTGTATTGGCATTTTATTCTACATGCATCGCCCACCCGCAAGTGTGATATGATCCACAGCCCTTCCGCATTACTACTCCGCGGGACATTCTCCTTCGGTCGGAGGCGAACTCGTCCTCCACCGCCACCTCTCTCCTCCTTCGTAACGTCCACGAACCCTCTCGCTTCGTCTCGTGAAATGTGGACCACGCTGTTAATCCGCCGTGATGGTATCCCATCCCACCCCCAGTCACTTCTGTCACCCCCTCCGGTGGATATACTCGGTCGCTAAAAGCGAGACCCGGAAGTGACCCCTGCGTCGTCTCGGCGGGAAAGGGAGGGGAGTCGGCGCCGGTGGGGGCGCCTCGCCAGCGCTCTTCCAAGTTGGCGGAGCCTCCTTTTCCCTCGGGCCCCAAGCGGAGCATCCCTCCCCTCCGCAGCAATCATTCCAGTTCGGAACCGTTCGCGTTTGATTCACGAGTTCGCCAGACCTGACTGCGGAAATTCGGATTGTTTATTTCGACCCGAGGAGATGTTAGTCTTCCTTACCATGTTTTGCTTGGAATTCCTACGGTAATGCTGCTCTTATCTGGAGATAAATTGATGCTATTCAGTAGCTAACCTCGAAGAGATTAATTTTTATGTGCAAAGTTGACAACAGACCTATAAGGAATCAGTAACCAAGAAGCCAATCCATCTCACTGCGGGCTTTATTTTTTGGCAAATAAACAAGAAAACATGCAGAAAATTCTATCATAAATAACAGTGCGCAGTGAAATAAAAAATGAAATAATTACAAACTTACGGCCAATATTTTGGCATTGGAGACTATTAATTGTATACTTAATGTATAACAATTGGAAATTTATTTAATACTTGATGTTAGGATATTCGATTATATTTTAATTATGGCTATTGGCAGACGTTGGCATTGTTATTTGAATAACTAGCAACACAATCTCAAAATTAATTGTTAGATTGTATGCAGTTGGGAAGAAAATTTCTTTTGAAAAGGGTGAACAAATGAGACCACAGCTAAAACTATTGAAAAATTTCAGTGTAATCATTTAACGGGTACATATTTTTCTTAGGTATAAAATAGGTCATAAGATTTCTTAATCTCTTTAGAAATCAGAAAATCCGCGTTTGAAAAACTTAATATTGCACCAATGAAGCTCAAAGACAACTAGATTCAATACGAAAATTAAATCCGCCATTTTGTATTTTGACGATGCTTCATCTGGATAACACATAAATAAAGTATACGAGTACAAGTATGGCAGCGATACTAGAGAAACTATTATGTACTTGTTTTAATTCTGCATTTATCCAATGTTAAATTAGCGCTTTCGAAAACTAAGAACACAAAGGCCTACTTCTTCTTCGCCTCTTTGATGCATCGTGTAAGTAAAATTATACGAAATAGTTTTTTTTAATTTTCTTCCACATCTAAGTCTTTCAAAATCCGTATTAGAATCAAAACCTCTTTAGCCCATTCGTCCAAAAAGGCCTTTATCCACGGCTTAAAAACTTTTCTTTGCGTTTCCCTTTCTGATATCAAATCACGGATAAATTTTGCAGTCTACGCATACCTTG
Source organism: Hetaerina americana (assembly GCF_022747635.1). Classification (NCBI taxonomy): domain Eukaryota; kingdom Metazoa; phylum Arthropoda; class Insecta; order Odonata; family Calopterygidae; genus Hetaerina; species Hetaerina americana. Next base: position 92,511,221 of record NW_027286985.1, read on the forward strand.
TTGTTTTTTCATGAATAACCTATGTTCTCATACCATTTCATGAACGAAGGGTTAAATATTTCAATCAAATTTCAAATAATCTATTAATTCAATGACTATACGATGGCACATTTAAATGACTACAATTGAAATCCTGGGATTGATAAGAAAATATTGCAATCGCCCAGCAGTCTAGAAAACTCTCGGTGGTTGATTAATATATATGCACAGCATCCTCTATTACTTCTGACGATTGACATTTTTGAATATTTCAAGAATTTTTCGGACACTTTATTAAATTCCAGGAATTCAATGTAATCGTTCCTTTAATAAACAAATAATGGCGAATATCCTTACTTTGGTGGGCGGTGGGATTGTTTTATGAGTATAAGCAGCAGTAGTTGGCAGGGTGGTGCCTCTTGAATGTCAGGGGATCCTGGGAGCTCGCCTAACTAGTAAATCGCTTTCATCTCTGATTCAATGACTGACGCTCACATGCGGCCCAAGTGAAAGACACGGCGACGCCTTCTGGTGCGGCAAATGCGTTTCACTCGCGTGGGAGTGCAACTCGCCTCGTCAAAGGACGCCTCTTCCACCCCCTTCTCCTGATCCCTTGCCCCCTACCGCCGCCACTCCCGACCTATCTCCAGCCCCCCCAAGGACTAAGGTTAGCTGATTCATGTTCAGCAACCTCAACAATTTTAGAAAACTTTTCTTAAATAAAATAAGTTCGGTAATTCTGTCAAAGGTGAAAAAAAATGCGGAGAAATTGGCAAGGATTTGGTTTTTTGTAATTTGTACCACGGATTCATGTTTAGTAACCTCAAAAACAATATTTTTCCCATGTCTATGAAAATTGTGAAATTATTTAATAACATGCCGCCTTTCAGGCGCTATTTACCACTGCGAGGCGATCGACATCTGAGGTCATTTGCGTCATTAGGGATGGATGGGAAATGATGAAGGGTGGAAAGAAACCCGGCGTCGGCATTAGCCTACTCTTTACGAAAGGCGCCAAAGGGTCCGCAGTAGAACATCCCATTCGACGGACGTCGTACTCTCTCAAAGCGATATCCCGCGATCCAGCGATATCCCGATCCCTACTTGAGGGATCGGGATACCGCTGAAAATTATTTGATTTGAGCCCGGACCCTCTCGGTGGGAAGCCTGTAAGTTAGCCACCGACCATCCCGATCCACCAAGGAACTTAAGTTCTGCTATGATGTAAAGAATAATTTCTTCGAATATTGTATTGTATTTTTTCCTGCTATTAGAGGTGCTAATAATGAACCCCATACGTACGTATATTACAAATAAAAATCGTGTCCTGTGCAATTTGAGACTGCCGTGGATCAGAGAAAAGGTGCACACATTGATGTTATGGTCACATTTTCACGATTTATTGTCTCGCTAAATGTGCCCCATTGGAGAAGATGTTGCCCGAGTGGCTGAGTTTTGGAAGTACTCGTGCATATAAGGGTCCATTGTGGAGATTTATAGCACAATGGAATGGGCTGCCAGTACACTTTAGAGGTCGCGCGTTCCAATAGAGGGAGGTGACCGAGAGTTTAAGTAACAGAAGGGAAAAAGACGATTCAGAGAACAGTGCATTTCAACTGAAAATACTAGATGCTTCTCATTTACAGGTACTATCTTTCTATACATGAAATAAATATGGTACACCATAGTTTTCCAAATAAACTATCAATTGTGATAACGAACTCGGCCATGTCGTAGGGCACTCGTGCGGTAAATTACTCGTCGAAGAATCTCGCCAAAACAGTCTCCCTCGTCCCAGGGTTTCCAATTGAAGGCAGCTGGGCAATTGGCAAATAAAGTCGTCGGCTCCACAAGCTGGTACTCGTGATTTGGGTCAAAACCAGGGCACGAAAGTAATGGCGTCGAAACCCGTAATTGGCACTCTCCTCTCGCTGGGCCACCCACGCACCTCCAGACAACGCCAGCCTCCCTTGCACGCGCATGTATGGGAATATGGTCGTCGCGTGTTCATTTTTCCCTTAGTTTTCTGCGCCCACCCCGCCCCCAAAGTCCTCCCTCCTCCCGAGCCCTAGGGCCCCCGACCTCTCGGTTGGCGTTTCCCTTTCACTGCTCCCTCCCCCCTCGCCGTCGGCGGCGAGCGTAATTTATTGAGACATTTACTTGTCTCCCGCCTCACAGTCGTCGTGTTGATGCGCCTGCCATCTCTATGAATTGATTGCGCCGCTTGTTGTATTCCGGACCCACATAAAAAATTGCGCCGGCAGGGGGAGGGCTGATTGTTCAGTTTGGGAGCGTAATATTAAGATATATTAGCCACCCAGTTGGTCGGCTCTGGAAAAAAGTAACGTGTCTAATTACTTAATAGACTATCATCCCAGATTATTGTGCAACACAATCGACTGGTTGGATGGTAAAATTAATCTGGATTAAATAGTGTTTTGCACTTCCCAAAGCGGTTTAATTAAGACCTTGTAATTTCTATATTTTATTATTTATCGGTCATATATGAGTTTATATAATGCCTGCTGTTGTTTGGCGAAGGGGCAACTTCTGGAAATGGAGACTATATTGCTACAATCGAAACATTTTAGGTTTTATAATGTTATCTTGGACTGTTCTCCGATATTAGCTGAAAATGTCACCAGATTTGTCCATCAGTCTTACCACGCACAGACAACTTTCCTGTTTGCAAACAGGCAAGTAGTTCATGGGAATGTAACAAATAGAATAATTGCTGCGTGGGGAGTGGCCGGGAAAACAACAGTCGGTCTGTAATAACCGTAGGTTGCGATCAATTAGTCTTAATACCAACTGACCACTTATTGAATGCAGTGTGTTTGCTTGCCTGGAACAAAATGATGGAGCTAAAGAAAGAAATTGTTGCTGTGCCTTGTAGTATGCTTCATTTGAGACCGGTTTATTACCAGAAGATGATACGTGCGTCGAAACCAGTTACAAGTAACATACATATATTTTATGGATAAGCAGTTTTTCCTCCTTTATGATCACGTGTATTTTCAGTATTATCATTGAGTCTTTTCATGAAATGGATGCCGCATCGAAGAGAAACATGCGTCCTTTTCATTTACGTCATTGTTTTAATATGGTCACTAACAGTATGTTTGAGGTAAAGCAGATTTATCCTTTAGTTGTGCATATTACCATCGGAATTCTGAGCTTGATTGCTGAAAAATATTAAATATTTGTATCAAATTTTATTTCCACGAATGAGATTTGTAGGCTTCAAATTACATTCACAATAAATTCATATGTAACGATTTCAGAGAGTAATAATCATCCGCCTTGCCTGGAAATGATTTTTACATTCTGAAATTGTTACATTGCAATGAATATTAGCGGATGACTCCGTTTAAAGTTACTGTTGCGGCATCTCCCGCAGTTTCTTGGAATTAAAAATATTCATATTTTAAATACTTGCAGATGCATTAGAATCCTTTTATAAACAATCTTCCTAAAAGAGAATCATTATTGACTACTCTAAATTCGGATTATTACGTATTGTGAAAGAAAACGTGATGAGAAAGGAAAAAGAAAATAGCATTTATCAGCCAGATCATTATTTATGCTACTAATATTGCTAACTCCAGTCACCTTCTACATTGTAGGGGAACGGTTAATTCGTTAAATTTTAAATTCAAAGTACGAAGTATTCGAAATTTTTGTGGTACATACGAAACAGTACGGCCTGTGTATGTTTTCTATTACTCAAATATACGACGAGTTGAATGAAATAACATGAAATCTAAATTTTCTTTCCAAGCATATGAGTCTACTTTTCGCAATTGATTATTGCATGAATAAATGTCAATTGGTTATTAAGTCGTCCTTAATTCAAACTTTTTCGATAAAACTCTTGTGAAATCCTTGCCAGGGTTCAGCATATTTTTTTCAGTTATGCCGACTTTTTCAAGAGGTAAGATTCAGACTGAAAATATTCTTTTGGGTTCTTTTTCAAATCTGTCAGAAATTGTTTGCACCCGTACGACCGAGGTTTTACATTTATTGGGTATATTAATTTTCGACAAGACTCTCAAGACGCAATTCAACCGGCAAACGCATCGATTTTTCTTTTATAACTCTAAAGTGGCATGGCAGTATTTTTCCTATCGCTTTAATCACCTGGTTCGACTTCTATTCCTTTTTCTCGTAAAATTGACTGACCCTTGAAATGTTTTCATTTTTATCTTTTCGTAAGAGAAAATCTCAAGAATCCGCAATCATTTCAATGATATATGCAATTAAGCCCTGGCATTTCCGCAATGGAGATCACGCTTATTTCTCGCTCTCCTTATTCTAGATTTCATATATTCTTGCCCCTAGTATTATTCCACCAATAACCTTCGACGTCTTTCACCAAGAATGGCTCATTAGTTTCAGTAATAGATCCTGGTACCAATGCATCTAAAATTGGTTCAGCCTTAACGTATACATGGACATGGAAGGTAATGATAGATTCAAGAATATTTTTTTAGATATTTTAGTACCCTGCAAGCCACCGTTTGGGTGTGTAGCAGGGGGTGAATACACACCAGACTAATTTTGACCCGAATATTGTTACCCCTGCCACGGTCGGACAATATTATTTTGATCCCTTATCGTCGTCGTAAAAATGACATCATAAATTTATTTGTCCTACGCTTAATCTCTCTAATTTCATTGACATGATTTCTCCTACCATAGTACGATAGGGGTAATAATACACTTTCAAATCACTGCTAAAGACACGTCCTTTCAATTTGTGCCAGATATTTGATCAGTAATTTTGCCTTCGCTCCGTGAGTGATTTCCAGCCTAGCTGCGCTAATATTTTGAATACGCTACTAAGTTTATCGTTTTTATAAACTTTTTAAAAATCTAGCTCCTCCACGCTCCACGCGATCCAATTCCGCAATAAATCCAACTTTGTGAAGATCCCATATACTAGCAGCATATTCTAAATGAGACCTATCCAGCGAAAGATAAAATTTCTCTCCGGCCTTTTCATTAAATTTACCCAGTATTCTTCTGAGAAATCCTAAATTTTTTTTAGCTTGTCCACATATTCCCCACATGTGTTTCACCCAGGAGAGGTCGTGATACATGGTAACGCCTAGGTATGTAATCAAATCTACATATTCCATTTCGGTGTTCCCGACGTAGTAGGCATTCTGGAGGGCATTGCTCTTTTTCCAAAAATTCATTACCACACCCTTTTTTAACTTTAACTCTAATAGCCAAATGTTGCACCAGCGTTGTGCGACGTATAGCCATAAGGTCATCTGATAAAGCTGCTGAGTCATCAGGATTACCGACATCACGGTAAACCACTGCATCGTCTTCTTGTAAAGGTTAATAAAAATGAAATACTAATATTTAAAGTCATTGAACTCAATATAGAATATCAAATTTTAATTGAATGCAGTAAATTTTACATAACAATTTCAGTAATGCATCTGCATAAGAGGCTATTTTATAATATTAATAAATTTTCGTACAAAAATGAGGTATATTTTTGCTCGCTCATAATTTGGTATTAAGTTTAATTAATAAGAGAAAAGAGGAGAGCAAATAATTAACTAGAGAATGATTAGTGTGGGTTCAGAAAGGGGAGGGCCACCAAATGAGCAGTCGCAAGCATAATATCACTAATGGAGAAGAATATAAAATACAATCAGGATGTATTTGTATCTTTCGTAGATGTTGGAAAAGCGTTTTATAGAGTGAATTGGGTACAATTGATGAATATATTGAAGAAAATAGGAGTAGGTTGGAGAGATGGGACAGTTATCCACGGCCTGTACATGTCTATCAGTTCTCAGGATGGGTAGTATTAGGAAGAGGGGTACGGTAAAGTTATCCATCGTTACGTGTTGTTCGACGTACGTTCCTCGTATATACGGAGGAAATTATTAAAGAGGCATGGAAAGAACTGGAGATAGGAATGAAAGTAATTGGGGAATTCGTAAAATCAGTTAGGTTTGCTGATGACCAAACTCTAATTTGTCAATCAGCCAAGGGGTTGCATGTCTGCTGAGCGTATCATAATATCAACGTGGTAGAAATGAGTTATGCACGTATAATGCTGTCGCCAAGAGACACTGACGCGGAGCAATCCCCGGAAGCCATTATAATTGTGGATAAACTCCGCGGAAACCTCAGATTTCATTTGCATTTACTACTCTGTGGTTGCTAATTTGTTTAATAGTTTCTATATGTAAGACCTTTGCAGGTGTTTTCTTAGTGAGCAAATTAAGAAGATTATCGCCCCTAGTGACAAGTTGAATTATGAAATCCTACATAAAAGAATACAATAGCGACTCGTAGGTAGAATATTCTTATTTGCCCCAAGTTTTAAAACTGCATGTGCCCCAATCAATTGACGGAGCATTGAAATCTCCACCCATTATTATGTCTTATTCGCTGATTTGAGATGAGAAACTTTTGATTTATTTATTTATTGTCAATCCAAAAACTAGAGTGTGATACACTACGGAGCGGAAACATGGACTTTGAGGAAAGATGGAGTGAAAAGAAAAGAGGCCTTCGAATTGTGGCTGTGGAGGAGAATGGAAGAAAGTAGAGAGTGGGAGGATAGAGTGAAGAATGGCGAGGCGCTACGAAAGATTTGGAGAAAAGAGAGAATTGGTGAAGAAAAACCCGAAAAGAAATATGAATTGGTAAGGACATTATATGAGGAATGAGAGCGTCATGAAGACTATGTCGGAAGGAATAATGATAGAAGGGAGGAGAGGACGAGGGAGGAAGAGTTGTATGATGCTGGATATTGTCAAATTGAGAGAGAAAGTATGAAGAAACCAAGAGACTGGCTCAAGTCAGACAGGCATGGAGGTCAAACATGAGTGAACCTGCCTCGCAGTAGAACAGAAAATTTATTTATTTATGAATTTATATGACTTCTTTGGGGGAAGATAGAGAATGTATAGTCCCTTCGTCCACCTAACCCCTGCATATTACATGTTAGACAATAAGAAAAACCCAAGCCCTAAGTGGAGGAAAACCCACCTTGGCGAGAAAAGGCACCTTGGCCACGGCTTCTGAGTTTGCAGGCGAGAACGCTACCCCGCCACCACCGAGGCCTACAAATTCGATAATTAAATGATAAAGAGTATGTTGTGACATCAAACTTGAAGAATAAAGCCGCAATCAGCCATATTTGTCATTTTATCAGATTTTTAAATATTAAAATAACAGCAAAGACCTTGAGAAAATCCCATCTAAGTCGTATTCGATCTTACCATCTTTGGGATGGCAGGGGGAGATGGTGACCCACCGCCACCGGGCTCGGGTATTTCTAGCACTGAATTAACTTTATCTTCCGGCCACCTGTAAAATGTGTATACAAGTTCTGTCCCAAAAGTAGTCGGACAGAGTCGATTAAAAAATTCCATATTTTAGTTCCCTGCCATCCATCGATAGGGTGTGTGGCAGGGCGTGAATACAAATCAGACTAATTTTGGCCCAAATATGACCCTAATGCGGTCGCTTTTCCTAATTAAAAAACTTTGCTTTGGTTCATTTGTAAGATTGCCTGCTGTCATGGCGAAGTTTCGAGATATCACCTTGCCCTCGACGTTGGGGCGATAATAGCGCGCGGAGGGAGTGATTGCTGCCCGTTCGGTTGCTTCAAGGATGATTTATTTTATTAATATTTTGCTGATATTAATATTTTAGTATCCTGTTAGCCGCCAACACGGTATGTGGCACGGGGCGAATACACACTATATTAATTTTGACCCGAATATGACCCCACCGCGGTCGGACAAAGTTACAGGCTATATCCCCTGTATTTTCCTATATCCCCGACCCGTTATCGTTCGTGGAAGAAATGAAATCTGTCCTACACTTGATCTCTCTAATTTTACTGACAAAATCTCTCCAACCGTAGTACGATGCGCGTGATTCCATTACAGTAATGTGATGAATGATAGAAGAAATTCAGTATTCAACGAGGATGTATTTATTTGTTCAATTGATTTTAAGAAGACTTTTGAAAGGAACATTTTGATATTGCTGAATGTATTACAGAAAATAGGAGTGCATCGGAGGTAACTAAAGTCACCTATCCCTCTAACAGTGACCTGGGATGGGAAGTGTAGTTGAGCAGTGTAAAGAAGGGGCTAATGCAGCCGTTCTCTACTACCTGAGAAGAGCTGGAGATAAAAATGAAAGTCAGTGGGTAAATCATAAAATCAATTCTGGCTTTCGGATGATCAAGCTTTAGGTAGCCGGCCCACCAATCACTGCTGAGCGCGATAGAAACCCCATGTGATGGGCATAGAATGAGAATCCATCTAAACAAAACGAAGGTGATTAGTACAAAGATTTAATTGGCGCAAGCTATTTCAGATGGAAAATTTTATCTATCTCTCAGTTTTTTACCAATATGATCAAAATAATAAGAATGCAGGAATAAAAGTGGCGTCTGGCAAAGAAGCTCTCTCAAATACGAGGGCGATTCGAAAAGTAAGGTCCCCTATTTTTTTCATGAAAAATCAAATTTATTCTCAACTTTGTGTGCATCGAAAGGCTGAGCATTTAGGTATTTTTCTACACAGTCGCCTTGACGATAAATTACTTTTTGTATCCTTGTAGGCAGCTTTTTAATACCGGCGTCGTACTTTTCTCTCGCCGCGTCACGAAGCCAAATGACGACTGCTTTTTGCACCTCCTCGGCTGACTTGAATTTCTGTTCTCCAAGGTGTTTTTTGAGAGCGGAAAACAAGTGAAGTCGCTGGGGGCAACGTTCGGGCTGTAAGAAGGGTGGTCGATGATATCCCAGTCAAATTCACTGAGTAGAATGGTCGTTTGATGTGACACATGTGGACGTGCATTGTCATGACGCAAACACACTCCTTTGGTGAGACACCTTGTTGTAACCGAGGACCTCCAGCACAATCCTCTGCACGGAGAAGTAGCCACTCTCTTCATTTAGGCCTTCCTTTATCTCATGAAGGGTAATTCTCCGGTTATTGTGCACCATTTCGTCAATTCGAGCCACCATTGATTCCGGCAAACTCGGCCGCCCCGACCGCTGCTCATCGTGGACGTATTCGCGGCCATCAAAAAACACCCTGCACCACTTCCACACGTTTTTAATGTACATAAACTTCTCACCGTACACTTCCACTAAATGGCGATGAAATTATATCGGAGAAGCAATCTTCAGTTGGTGTCGTGACGCGGCAGGAGAAAGGTACGACGCCGGTATTAAAAAGCTACTTACAAGGATACAAAAAGTGATTGATCGTCAAGGCAACTATGTAGAAAAATAGCTAAATGCTCAACCTTTCCAACGATGTACGCAAATATGCGAATAAATTTGATTTTCTATGAAAAAAATAGAGGACCTTACTTTTCGAATCGCCCTCATATTTGAAAGAGCTTCTTTGCCAAACGCCACCTTTCTTCCTGCATTCCTATTATTTTGATCATATTGGTCTAAAAAAACTGAGAGATAGATAAAACTTCCAGGCAGAGTTTCAGATTATGTTTTTTTGAAGGTGACTTAGACAAATAACAAAGCTCATTCTATGACCATCGAAAACCTTCCTTAAGCGGTATAATGCAAAGTGATATAATGAAAACTTTTAATATAGGCCATTCCTTAATTACGATTGTATCTGGAATAATTAAAAAACATTTATCTCATGAAATAGCTAATCAACATTATATAAATAAATCAAAAAGTTTGAAAATAAGTCGAAAATATTCTTCATCCAAGTCCTCTCCATGAAATATTGTATCGCTGTTACCAGTGTAATTGGATTTTGTATTAAGACAATTAGTGTGAACTGAGTCCTGGTCATCAAACAGCTAAAACTTTTGGGTTGGTAGCCTTGACGAAGGGCGACGAGTGCGTGCTGGGCAGCCGAGAGGCTGAGGTGAGATGGGATATCCCTTGTTAGGTTGTTTGCCTTTGATGAGTGAGGTGACTGGAAGCTTATCGATCGATTCCGGCATCAAATTACATTTTCATAACACACCGCTCAATCTTTGTTGGAAGATATTTTTATTAAAAATCCACCGAAATTGGAAACGGTCACCGAAATTAAAATTCCCCATCGGGGGAAGGTTATATCACCTCTGAGAAGGGACAATGTGGAAATTATCGGTAATATAACGGAGGAAAAGTGCCATCTCAAGTTACTAACGGTATACAAGGTCTGTCACAAAGGTAGTAGGACTTATTTTCTTTGATAGACGAACGGATATACGGTGGTTTCTCTGCCTGGAAGCGAGGCAGGGGAGCTGGAGGCTGGTGGCAGTTGGCTTCCATCCTTTGCGGAACGCGGATTTTGTGTTAAGCTAGGCAAAACCGGGAAATAGATTCATGACATGCTCAAGGCAGCTGTTGTGATAACTTTATGGGTAGATAGGGTGTTTTTGAGTGGAAAACGTTACTTAGGGAGGGTAGAGAAGATGTTTAAGACGCCAAACGTTCAGGACGCCCTTCGACCTTAAAAGGTGACGAAAATCTTGCGAGAATGGAGGATTTGTTCAGCAGGGATCGCAGATTAAGTGTTTGCACGGTTTCTGATGAACTTGCTAGGTCTAAAAGTGATGTGCATTGACTTGTGACTAAAAACATGGGCATGAGAAAGGTGTGTGGGAAGTTGGTGCCGCGAGTGAGCTCGGACGAACAAAAGGAAACTCGCTCGCAGATCTGCCAAGAGCTTCTCGACCATGCCTCACCCACCTTACAGCCCTTACGTTGCCCCATAAGATTTCTTCCTCTTCCCCTGCCTCCAATCCATGATGAAATGACGACACCACGGCTCGGTGGATGCGTTACAACCGGCCGTTACGAGGGAGCTTAGCAGCATTCCGGGCCCCGCCTTCCTGGAGGTGTACGAGGCGTGGAAAACCCCCTAGCGGTTGTGTGTGGGCTCACCAGAGTGGTACTTTGAAGACATTTGAGTGAATGTAACAATTTTGGCAACAAATTTTGGTATTGACTCAGTCCCACTACTTTTGGAACAGACGTTGTATTTTAAAAAGGAATCGTATTTTCAAGGGATTGTGCGCCCTGACATATGGATCATCGAAAAAGTATAGCTTTAATATGCATGCACAGGCTGGTTTATACTCATCTCCGGCGTTTCAAAAGTTCATTATTCAATATCCATGATAAAAGGAGCATATCAGTAAGTTAAAAAACTCTCAAAGTTGAAACCCTAATTAGTGATATCGCGCATGTGCAGATTCAACCTTTAGGTGGTAGTAGGACGCATCGAATCATGTCCTTCGCTGTTGAACGCAGATTTTTTATTCCTTACTAAACGAAAAGGTTGGCTCAGGAAATCAGCTGAGTCAGTGAACCTAGTGTGAGAATTAGTTACCGGAAGCCTAATTAAATCCACGCGCCGCACTGTCTTCAACTGCGGGTGTTGCAGCCACTATGCAGCGTATTTAACGGACGCGCCTTCATGTGAAATCTTACTGAGTGCGGCTAATGCAGACGTTGAGGCCCCTGGATCGCATCCCTTGTCTCTAATTCTGTTTCAGTTTTTAAGAATGGCTACAGGTCTCGCTAGGAAAGTGATTTTTTATGACGAGGCCATCATTTATGAATCAGGAAAAGTTAACTTCCACAATGTGCTCTTATGGGACGCACGCATTCCCCATAAAACCGTAGAACACGTCCACAATTCTCCGAAAAGTAATTTCATATCCTGAGTCTTCACCAAAAGTTTATTGGCCATTTCCATTTGCGGAGCGAACTGTTACGGGAGAGGTGTACTCGTACCTAGCATGCTGCAACAGTGACCGATGCCGCAATTACGGGAAGATCACGAAGATTCCCATTGACAGCAAGATGGGGCTCTTGATTACTTTAATGGAGGCGTCTGTGATAACCTTAATGCTGAACTTCTTGCTCGTTAGATTGTACGTGCTTCAGGAGAAGCTTCTTCTTTGGACTAAAAGCAAGAGATGATCGAACGTTCAGTCACTGTAACCTCGTAACTAATACCACTTAACAGCATCCGATATCATGGTGAAAGAAGACGCACTCGTAGCCACCGGGGAAGGCCTCAAATTTGTGGACTCATACACGCCGTATTACATCACACGTTACCCAGGATAACTAAGACTAATGGAGTGGAGATAGGGTATAGGAGAGAGAAGGTCGTCTACGGCATTAGACTACCTCTAGCACAAGGTGTTTTCGGCTTCCTCCAGCGGTGGGATCAATGCTCTTATGTATGCGCTATTCTAATTAAATATCCAAATATTAAGAATCCTCATTGAGCTCCCCAACGGTCTTGCAAAATGCGATGACGTATTACGTACATCAATATAGGAAGGTACTCTCAGCCCTCAGTGATGAAAGATAGCCATGCCACTCCCATACTTAAGGGAAGAAATATAAATGACCCCAGTAATGACGGACCACTATCAATAACATCCCCCTCCGGTTTACCACTAAAGCTCGTCGTTCCTAATAATACGATGGGACTTGTTGGAAGTAGTATCGTTATATCTAAAAACCAGCCTAATATTTGAGAAACAGATTATGTAAGGCACAATTTGGCCTTTTAATGCATGATAATGTAAAATCAAAACAAAGAGTGAGACTGACAAATGGAAATTATTTTATTTATATAGAGGAAGCCTGTGATTGAAGTACCTATTTCCAAGTTCATTCATAGGGATCGAATGAAATCAGATCTACTAATTCACGCAATATACTCATCACCAACTATTCGCACTTGAGGAAACATTATACGATTATACGTACAGTAAATGCGTAATATAGGATGGGAATCCCTAGGGATGATAAAACGCGGCATCCTCACAGCGGGTTAACCAATCAAGGATTGGTTTTTAGCAACCATAATGTCCACCCCTTTCAATCTCTTCATTTCCTCAGAGCTCCTCGCACCGACAGTTTACAGTGCCTGCTTCTTGTAGTTCACCCTAAGCCTTCTTCCTCCGCCATTATTCCCCTCCATGTTACCTTTAATTTGATCTTCAGTAAGATATGGATATGTAAAATCGATTTTCCTCTTCTTCCCCGGGCTTCTCCTGTCACCCCTCTTCAAAAACTCCATTAGTTATTCTCTTGTCAACCCCTCTTCAAAGAACTCCATTAGTTATCCATTCCCTTTTACTTGCGGCGTTTTTCTCCAAAGAACTCCATTAGTTATCCATTCCCTTTTACTTGCGGCGTTTTTCTGAAGTGCCACGTTTCCATCCCCATCGACCATCTCTTCTCTATCTTCTGCTCCTATCGTCCGGGATAAAACTCGCCGACAGATTACAAATATTCATACAATGGCCATCAATAGTGCGATTTGAATTGTAGACTAGAGTGATCAGTCAACATGTTTATGAATCGGTAGGTCGGCAATCAAAGGCAAAATTAGAATTACATATGGTATAGAAGAGTTACCCTGTGGTAAAGGATCCTTCTTTGTACTTCCCATAATTTACAGGTTTAGCACAAAGAAATAAAAATGACCGCCGGCGCTCAGCCTCCCTCCTTTCCTCTGAGGGCTCTTTGTTCCCAGCGAATTTCCATGGCTTCTGCCCAAACGCGGTCCTTAAACGAGGCGATGTCTTCTCCTAGGATATTTGGAGAGAACGGGAGAATATGCTCGACGGAGTTAAATACTATGCATAAATAAATTCTGGACCCGCTCCGGAAGCGCCCGGATCGGTGAGGAATTGAAAAAATTTGTTTTGATTTATTCTCCGCTTCATTTCTTTCCAAATATTTGTATCTACTTCGTGAATAGTGGGCAATGTTCGGTGGCAAAATATGGTATAGTGATAATGCAGTTCAGCTTGCATAAAAATAATATGATGCATCTGTTAAAAAGAGCCTTTAAATATTTACGACACATTATTGCCATGCTCCAACAATATAAAAAAACCTCACTTTAGTTCTTGAGCAAATTTATTTATTTTATCCCTAAAGTCCCTCTCATTGTTTGCAAACATGTTATAATAAGATAATCACTACTTTTCTCTATCCATGCGATCTTACGTAGAAGATATATTTTCTGAACTCAGATGCAGTATTAATGGAAGTAACATTTGTAGCAATGCTTCGGAGTGCCATTGTGAGGTTCTGTCTGCTTACTTTGCCCCATTACGATATTATTACCCCTCCCCCCCCCCCCAAAGACTGGAGGCACCTCGGCTACCCGGTGCTGCGCTCCCATCGACGGGAATGAGGGAAGGGGGAGGGATGAGGCCGCGATGGCAGGGGCATTTCCTCCCGGATCAGATCGAGTGGAGCGGAATGCCTTTTAAATAGCCCAGACTGCTCACATCCCGTAAATCATACCGGTCGCTACCCGCTATCGTGCGCGATCTGGATATGTAGTATTGACTCCGGTCTCGGCAACCCTGTTAGGAGGTCAACAGCGTTTACTTCTGCAGCGGCATCCAAGGTTGATTGTGATGCGCTTGTCACATCGTTCGCTTCAAACGGCATCGCTTCCCTTTTCTCTCTCTCTCTTTCGCTGGCATCACCGCTCCGAGCAAATATCCTGTTTGCAAACGAGACCGTGGCCACATCCTCCCTCCCCCCGGCGGCAATCATTGCCTTCATTACGCCACAGAGGATCAACGAGGAGGGGCGGTGGGAGGGGGGTCCGTTGGGGGTCCCGCGGAATGAAGGCAGGCGACGTCCGAACCTGGATGGGTTAGCAATCGTCCCGAAGGAGGTCGCCCCTTCCCACGGGGCGACAGACCCACAAAGGCGCGATTCTGCTTCATTCCCTTCCGCCATTAGTTCCCTCGCGGCATTGAAACATGGTGAAAATTGGAGGGAGACAAAAATAAGGTTGACTATGATTTTAATCGCTTTGATGCCGTATTGTTATTTAACAATGGTTTCTACCTGATATTGAATCCTTCGTGGGATAACGTTATCTGTAAAAAATATTTTTGGTTTGTGCTATGACTATGACGGATGAAGCGTGGCCACGAATATATTTACATCTAAATAACATGTTTGAGCACGAAATGTGAGATTCTATTGTCATGCTTAATCTTCCACCTGTTTTATCACATTAATTCTTTGGGACAATTTAGTAACTTAGTGTAGCTCATCCATAATCCGGAGCGATGTTAATTTTTGTAATATATGTGTTATCCTTTATCCAATGAATGAGTAAAATACGATATATTAAATACAATAATAACTAGGCAAAAGGAAGTGGGAATACATTTTTTTCATGAGTAGTCCGAAAATGTTTTTTAAAATGGCATTACTCATAAAACAAAGAAGAATCACATTTCATTTGTCAATCTTCTCTCCCCTTTCCGAGGAAAATATGCACAAATAATACTTTTTAATGTGTGTCTAGGCATTGTTTGCTGTGTTATTAAATAGTTTTTAATTCTAAATGAAACGCTACTCATTCCCGTCTGCCGCTGAAATCGGGTATTCCCAGTTATTGAGGACATAAACGTCACCTACCTCTGTTTAAATTATTCTTATTCGGTTAATTTATTGAAAGTGCCTAAGCTGTATTCGATGAAGAGTCGTCCTTGGCTTGTGCTTGGGTACTTCATACTTTTTCTCTTCGAAAATGAGATCAAGCAAGGGAGGTAGAGAGAGAGAGAGAGATCTTTGAATAGAAACTATTCACAGAATCACTGGAGGTGTCATGGCAGATTTTGACAGTGTGTTTTGGATCATTACTGTGCCCTCAATTTACGTTCTTTGAGTGCATTGCGAATTTATTCAATGATATCCTATGTTTAGTTCAATTTTGTATTAAGTTAGGTCCAAAAATGTTATTCTATCATAATTCTTTTATAATACTATATTATGTCTCATGCCATTTTATTTAATGCACTTCTTAGCACTAACAATCCGTCTAACCCTACGTACATCGCAATCTTCACGCATGGATATTTTACTTAAATAAGGTACTTAGTTGAAATCAATTGAGATCAAGAAAAAGTTTAAAAAAAAATTTCAATGTCTCCGGTTTGTCATAGATATCGCCAAAAAGGTAGTGCGCCGTAGGTTTTGAGATAGACTTGATCGAATCGATATTATCTGATCTCTCACAAAAAAAAACGCATTTTCGGTATAGGAACTCCACATCAGCATCAAAATATGCAGATTCATAATTAGTTGTATGCACTAAATTGATAAGCGGAAAAACGAAACCAATTCAGAACAAAATTTTCAGCAATTTATTTGAATTGTTCATTGAACAGTGAGAATACGTTTTCGGTCGGGATTTCGAATTAAATATGGCATTTAAGTTCTCGATTAGAAAACAATTCGCTCTCTAAAACAATGTCTTCATACGCAGGGACTTCTGAATTTGACTGGTTTTCATTCGCGATGGTAATGATGGAGGCAATACCTATCTCGTCGAGGATTTATTTTCCCTTCGATCATATCAGCCCTCGGAAGCAATAATTAACCTTCTTTCAACTCTTTGGTGGCCTGGCCACCTAACAAGGCCAACGTTGTTTCTCCCTTGCACGAGGACGATCCCAAATGAAGGAAGCATTTTCTCATTCAATCATTTTTCATTCAACTTCATTCATTGAACGGCGAAAGGAATTAAAAGGATTTTTTTCCCTTGAGAACCGCCGATTGATTTTTGTGACTCTATTAGCGTTCCATTGGAAGCGGACGTTTGGAAATCTCTGCTCTTCAGGAGATATTATTTTGTGGGAGGACTCGTTGGGGAATGGATGGGGGTAAGGAAAGAGAATTAGTGTTATTGTGTGTGTGTGTTAGAGATTCGTTGCCATGGATACCACAGGATCATCGTTTGCTTCCCCCTCTCGACTTCCTCTCGCCCCCTCCTCTCTGCCGGCCTCCCCCTTCCCTACAGCCGTCCTCGCACCCCCGGCAGTCAGAGGGTGGGAGGGAGGAAGCGGAGATTTATGGGACAGCAGCAGCCCTGGAAGGCGGGTATGGGGGTGAAGGGGTGAAAGGGGTGGTGGGGAAGGAGTGGTGGAGGGTGGAGCGAGGCGGGACTTGGAGGGGTGGAGAGATAGAGTCCTACTCTATCTCCCATCGAAAGGGGACCGCAATCCGAGGTACAAAAAAGTCACGACAGTCGATTCCTTACAATATTTATATGAACCTCTATCTATTAATGGAATGGGAGGCATCATCAATTTTTTTGGGCAAACTTTTGGAAATTGACCACTGTTCCTGCTCTAGTTTTTTTCCATCTCAGGGTCCTGTGAGCTATCTTCAGTGTTTTTTTTTTAATTTTTTGATACCGAGCGATCTGATATATCTGTTTGTTGTTATTATAGCCACGAGGTCACTTAAATCAAAGATAGTTGATTAGTAGTTTTCAACGCTTGACGGGCGGTCGAAAAATGCACAGAGTGAACTTTCAACAGTTGGATGGTACTTAATTGCTCAATAGGTATAAACAGTGACTTTGCAAGATCTTGCTTTTGATGGTTGTGACTCTCCTTACCCGTTACCAACTTTGGTAAATGATGAATAAAACGCTCTCATGCAATCAAGTCCTAATTCAATTGGACGAACTTTCAAATGCGAACGAAATACTTTATGGTATCACACGAAACATTACTCTTGATTTCCCCATCTCCACAAAATTTGACACCCGTGGAGCATGTGCCCCGAGATAACCCAGATGAACGAGCCGGTGTGAGGAGGAATATCACGCTGAGGCCTTTCCAACACCGAGGTTCCGGGCACACGCTCCCCTCCGGAGATGCCCTCCGCCGTCTCGCCCCTTCGAACGACCGTGCGGGCGAGCGACGCCGGAGGAGAGGCGGCTCCGGGATGGAGGCAAGTGAAAACACCCTTTCCGGAGTGGGCTACCTTCTCCAGAAACTTCTCTGTCAAACAGCGCCCCGCTCTCACGTGATTAATAAGTTTTTTTCCTCCGACCACCAAGAAGTGAAATCCATGAATCAGCTCAGTGTAGTTATTCTTCCGGGCTTCCATAGCAACCGAGATGCGTGGCAGGGTTGGGCACAAAAACAACCCCTTAAGAGTTCAGCCAGCCGAGAGTTGATTGAGGGGCATTGCCGGGCCGGGAGCCGCCGATGTCACCCCCCCCTTTCCCGCTCACATCACCCTTCCGCTTTAATGGGCTACGTGGTGGCAAACGTCGGGATGCATTCGTTGTATCCGGTTTAATATGGGAGGGCCCCCTCGAAGGGGCGACGGAGAACTTTCGGGGTCTAAAAGAGCGGGTGGGAAGCCATCCGAGGGATAGATAGAAGGGATCGGTTTTCAACAGTTTTCCATGCAACGGACTCCATGAACATTTCACTCACGACTAGGAGAATATTTCCCCTCACGCCCGTAAGTGCGACACGCACTCGGGTTCGGGGTATCCAAGGCAAAACCCAGGACGAATGCGTCCGGGTGAAGTGCCCATATCCTCAAGAAGAGTCATTTTGCAATTTAATATAACGTGTTTAAATGATAAATGATTTTTTTAATCACAATGATTGTACCTACAAAGTCACGAATAAGCACCCACATGTTTTAATTTATCTCTCTTGAAACGACGGAGAAGGCGAAACAGGTGCGCTGTGATAAATGTATTAAATCAATATACAGCATAAAGCGATCTTCCTACCACCCCTCTGCGCCCGATCTGGTGGAGACGCCCTCCAAGTTATCTCCCTGATCTAGAAAAGATTACGGTGAAGTCGGACCGAATGTTTCACTGATGTCGTACGAGAGCAGCGATATAATGGTGATTCATGACCACCCAAACTACCAAAAGGCACAATAAAGCGTTGATAAGGATTCCATTAAATTGATACTTGAACATTCATCAGAGCAGTTGAACCAAACAACAACGTGGTAATCCAAAAATAACTATCCGTTTTCATGTAGTCAAAAAACGATTTCTCGAAACCCCCGCAGGGACAAGAATGTTTCGGAAATGTTTCTGTTTGTCGAGGTGTCACTTCCATGGCTGCACTAAAATATTATTATTCCCGGAAGAGGATTACTCCTCAGTTGAATAGTCCACAAGGATCCACATTATTAACGCGAAACGACATTTCATCAATGTTCTTAACGATTTCCAATTGATGAAAGTCTTATGTACACGCAAATCTCCATTGAATAGGCGCAATAGGTGGCCAAACATTATCAATTCTTGGCAAACTAAGTAATTAAATCGACCTCCCATTCGTGGGACTATGGCACCATTACCATTCGTCATACATAAAAGTTTTTCTCCCGGCGGGAGATATGTGTTCTCTCCCTTGGTTGTTTTTCTATTCACATCTATTCTGTTGGAGTATAAGCCTTGTTGTTCACCTTACGTTGACCTTAATGCTATAAAAAAGCAGGTGTAATACTTGGTAATTAGAATTAAACTTAAAAAAGTGCGTAGTGATGAATTTTTGGAATGAGAGAAATTCCCTTCCGAACGCCTACTGCATCGGAAACACTTAAATGGAATGTTTAAAAGGATATCAGAAGTAACTTTCTGAAAGTGCAGTCGAAGCATCTCATGTCTAAACCACCGGCAAAGAACTTTCTAACAAATATTTTAAATCAGACCTATTTGTTTGAAATCGTACGCCAACATTTAAAAATAAATTTTAATTGACATGAACGAGTTTTTTTAGCTTGAATTTAGTTTAACGGGGAAAAGCCAATTCCGCAGCGGTATTTCCTCTCATATTTCATTTCGTTCTTGTTAATATGACATTACAGGACCGGTAATGTACTCAAGAATTTTGTGAGTCGAACTTTATACTCCTAATTTGCTCATTTCTCCCGGCTCCATGAATAATCAGAGTGAGACCACATTTGAGCATGGACTAGAGTGATCAGGCTGCATGAAATTAGCAATTGCAATTCGTATGAATTTTGGTTGTCGAAGAACTTCCCCATGCGAATTTCCTAATTTGCTCGGGCATATTGTTACGGCATAATCTCGTGCAGAAGTTGCGCAAAACTTCTTGGGCCGACAAGGATTTATTGACCCAAGGTCGGGAAAGATTGTGGTTTAATCTCCGCTCGCAAAACTGAGGAGCGGGGGTGTCTTGCACCTCGCAGTAGGTTGTGATGGTAGTTAATGGTTCTGTTTTCAAATATTCACTCGCTGAATGCTGAATTATTTAAGAGTGTAATTAAGACGCGCTCTGCTGCAGGAAAGTTTGATGACTCATTAACGCTCTCCCTTATACTACCCCATCCAATACAAACGCGGCCATCCCACCCTTGGTCCGGGATCAAAACCATCCCAACTCACTTAAACCTATTAAATCACTTTAGAGCGCATTAAACACTCGACGCAGCATCGCATACATTGGTTGATTCTCTCAGGAGCATGCGCAATTGGTGTTATGTATAATCTAGCAGAAATAGACTAGCAAGCATGTTTCAATGCTTTGGATAAATAAAACTGAGATATGGAAGCAAGTGACTTCTACTCTGTCGCATCTTGCAAGGATCAATCACTAACCTCTACCAGTGCGTTCTTTGGGTCCAAAAGAACGCCCAAAGAGGTCTTCCATTACCAATCACTCGCTTATTCCATGGAAGGCATACTTCGTCCACTGCCGGGGAGTCTCGAGACCCAGAGGTTAACATTGACGCGAAGTGCTCAGTGCTCGCGGAATTATATCCGCAAAAGGAAATATCAAAAATAATAAAGGCGAAAGAGTAACCAGAAGTTTAAGAAAAGGCCACCTTATTAAAGTATTTCTTTCGAAGCGTTTTCACCCGTGCCTTACCAAATTACTGCGACAGCTTACCACATCGTTTCCCTCAACTGATCCCTAGCATCGAAATTTCTCACAATGGAACAGAATGTTTAGTGAAAAATATTTAGTCTAATAAACCGCCGGGTTCAATTAAATGTCAGCTTGACTATGAATGGAAATGGCTTCGGAAATTGCACCATTTTTAAGTCATCTTTTAGAAGTCCCTAATAAATCACAAGGTTCTCATCGAGTGGAAAACGGATAAAAAAACACTGATGTTTAAAATGACAACTGGGAGGAACGGAGATATAACAGACCTATTTCCCTCACATTCGTACCATGCAAGGTCATGGAACTCATAATTGTTAGTTTATTAATGAGACACCTAGTCATAGTCAATAGTTACTGATGAAAATCTGGCACGGTTTTTGAAAGAGTAGATTCTGCGAGACACCATTTTGCATTCTTTGTCCATGATATTTTGGAATTGGGAGAAAATACTATTCCAGTAGACCTAGTGACGTCTCATATCAAATTACTTACAAAGCTAGCAGCATATGACATAGATGAAAATATTCTAGGTTGAATTAAAGGCTTCTGAAATGGTCTTGCACAAAGAGTGTAATATGAGCTAATGAAGGGCGAGTCACTTCAAGTGTCACCCATAGAAATATTATCGGACCAGTTTTATTACTTTCTTACGTTAGCAAAATAAACTCCGTGGTTGATAGTAAGTTAAACTTATTTACCAACGGCGCAGTGGTTAATATAGATATAATAAAAATAATGGTAATTAAAATTCGGCTTTATTCGTGCGAGATTGAGATTAAGGCGGTCCCTTCTTCCATCTAACCAATCGTCAAATACATTCAATGAAAATAAAATTGCATTTAAAAAAAATAATAAAAAAATAAATAGATAATAACAATCGGTTTACAATGTTTATGCATGCATACAAAGAGTTTAGAAAGATATACAAAATTGTGGGAAAAACGTAAAGAATAAGGCTTTTATCTTTTGACGAAAAAACCCCTAAAGTCCCAGCGTGAAGGGGAATGTGAAAAATCTGCGAAAACCATTAATAGTGAAAGCGTAGATATACGTAATCCTAAGGACAAAATAGCTTGACAAGGCTTTTGTGAACTTGGAATTTAGAATTAAAATTAAAAAGGTTTGTGGTGATGAATTTTTGGAATAAGAATAGTCTCTCCTGAACGCCAACCGCATCAAAAAAAAACCGAAATGGACTTGATTTAACACTCAGGCGTTATCCTTACTCACGGCATCTAATTGAGTGAGTCATGCGTATAAGAAGAATATGTGGAAAAGCTAGTTGAAAGCGTGTATTTACTAGAAGAATATTGAGGGAAAAAAGGTCAAAGAGAAATATTATCTTTCGATAGTAAAGTCGCATTTAGAGTGTGCTTTATGGGATCCTCATGAATTTGGATTGATTGCCGAATATGACTTCGTGTAGGGTAGAGGAACTAGACTTGTAAAATGTTTTTATGATAAACTTAGTTGCACATCCAAAATATTAGAGAATCTAGGATGGGAATCATTCACGAAGTGAGGGTTAAATTACAGATTAAATCTCTTGAAAATATTGGAAGGATGTCCCTTAAGTAGTGATGTTGAATATGTATTATTACGCCCATCGTACGGTGGTAGGAGAAATCATGTCAGTAAAATTAGAGGGATTAAGTGTAGAACGGATAGATTTAAGATGTCATTTTTACCACGAACGATATAGAATCGTGAATCATGAGTGAGGAGTGATAAGAACGGAATGCGCAAGGGAGGAATCATTTTCTTTTTTCGTTCTAAGATGCTTAGTGTGTTTTCAGTATCTCATGTTAACCTTATGTATGTTGTTGTTACTTCTTGTTACTGACAGCTCCT
Organism: Hetaerina americana; assembly: GCF_022747635.1. Lineage (NCBI taxonomy): Eukaryota > Metazoa > Arthropoda > Insecta > Odonata > Calopterygidae > Hetaerina > Hetaerina americana. The sequence goes on from NW_027286985.1 coordinate 92,533,775, forward strand.
CTAGTACGAGGAGCTATTGTTAATGTATGCGTAGAGAAGTATATTCCACTTAGATACGGAGTGCGTGTACCTAAGGTTATCATGATTAATATTCATGTATTTGGAATCATTTAACAAGAATATTTATTCCAACCAAAAAATAAGAAAAATAAAAACTTTTGCCACAGACTTTAGCGTTGGCTGGGGGGGAAGGGGGAGGATGTGAGTTCCCAGTTGCCCCATTCGAGTCGAAAAACTAGAGATGAGTGCGTCCCCCACCCATGCATCCAGCGAGGGCGAAATGGGCCTGTCGCGGCAGCACGAAACCAAAAGATCCGTGTGAATGTGGTACGACCAAGCTAATAAATGATTATCCGGTCCAATTGTCATCTCCTTTCCCCCTCAGACACACCTTTAATGCTCAAATCCTCGAGGAGGCAATCATTAGGTTCCTGGGAGCTTTCTCGGCCCCGGGTTGCCCACTAGGGGGTACGCTCTTCTCTTTCCCCTGCTGACCTCCCCCCCCCATCTTCTGATCACCCCCAAACCCCTTCCTGTCCCCTCTCTTCTCCTATACCGACCTTACCCTCCGGCCCATCACCCATATCAATTTCTTCCATTCCGTTTAATAAGGTGGTTGAGGCACAGATATACGTAATAAAAAAACAAAATTCTCAGAGCCCAGCATCAAATATTAAGTTTTTATTGAATTCAGCTACTACATACATATGTTGTAGCTAAATTTAAGAATATCTTAGTTTTTGGTACAACAAGCCTGGGTTTCAAGTACAGTATGGCCCTGCCTCACAAACTAGCGATGTTACCAAGCAGAGTATCTTGCAGAAATAGAAATAAGTATGGGTTATAGGGCAATGATTTTGATACTGTTTCAAAAATATATTACCACTTCTCACTCCATTTCATTCCCTTACTAAACCCATTTCTTTCGATCCCATCAAAACCATCTGCATCCATTCTTTTTTCCATTTTTTAAATAATATTTTGTTCTATTTGCCACGGAGCATATGGTAATCGATGACAAAGCGAATGCTTGCAAGTTGAGGGATGTTGTGCAAATTGAAGGGACGCATAAAATGTTTCGAAGAGTATTAAACCGTGGGAGCCTTCTTGATAAAAGAGAGGGAGATCATGGTGGGACCTTTGGCATTTGATGTGGTTTTTTTTCATTCACCGGTAACTTAGGAGTGTGGAGCATGTTAGAAGATATTTCATTTCTGATTAAACGGTGGAGAACTACAAGGTTCATGATTCCTCAGTTCACATTAAAAAAATTGATTGCTTAAGGTATTTGAATGAGTACGTGAAGTATTTTCAGTTGTTTTTTACCGGATGATGATCAGATTGCATATGGTTTTTTGTGTAGCGATACTTTCATAATAAAATATTTTGGCGTCAATATCAGTAATACATTTTTGCATCCTCCCATAAGTTCTCCAAAATACATCGAGATACCAAAAAGAAGGATCCGTTGTTTGACCTAAGGATGTCATTTTATGCTGATTTTGAGCATAAAAAATTGAATGGAATAGCGCTTCGTGAGGCAGATTGACTGTGTCGGGGCGATGTTTAAATTTCGTTTTGCATTGTTATTTCTTTTAGTTAAGCAGAAGATTTTATCTCACCCCCCATCACCACCTCTCGTGGGTGAAACGCTGGCAGAATACGTGGACAAGCTAACAAAATATTACGGTTTATTAGAAGAGTACTGGGTAAATGTGATGATGGTCAAAGAGAAATGTTATCTTTCTCTGGTTAAGCATCATTTAGAATATCCTGCTAGTATATGGGATCCTCACGAAGTTGGATTGGTTGCCAAATGGGATCGTGTGCTGCGTAGAGGAGTCAAATTTGTAAAACGCTGTATTGATAAACGAAGTAGCGTATCCAAAATATTAGAGCTAGGTTGATAATCACTCTTGGAGCGGAGGTTAAATTACAGATTAAATCTCTTGTATTAATTGGAAGGATGTCTCTTTAGCAGTGATGTTGAAAATGTATCATTATCCCCATCGTACTACGGTAGGCTAGACCATGCCAATAAAATTAGATAGATTAAGTGCATAACAGCTAGATTTAAGATATCATTTTTCCACGAACGATGGGGATCGGGAGAACATTCTCCGACCGCGGTATGGTGAGGGTCACATTGAGGGTCATATTCGAGTCAAAATTAGACTGGCGAGAACTGACCCTCTATCATACATAATAGCGGTGACTTTCAGGGTACTAAAATACCAATAAATTATCAAAATATCTTGCTTTTAGTTTTATTGCTAGAGTCACCATAATTGCGATTTCAGATCTTGAAACGGTATTAAAAGAAAATTTCCCAATTTTAACAGACGATCGTCTTTAGGTGGACCATCCGGCTTTTTTCTTTGATATTATCCCATCGATCGACACGTTTGACTTTTGACGGCGTAGGCATATTGATACCGAACCCTTCGCTTAGTTTCCGTATCTCTGTACTGTTTAGCGCGTGGCCAGATTGGGAGGCCAAGTCTGAGTTTCATTATAGCTTCAGCCACGATTCGCTCACGCCGATTGGTTGTAAATACGAGGGTCATCCGGAAAGTAGTACCCGTTCGTGCCGCATGAAGTGCTGACGACGCGAGTAGCCGCTGGACGAGGTCAGATAGCTTCAGTGGCTTGTCTGCCTTCTCTGAGCCAAGTTGCGTGACGCTAGCATTGCCTGTGTTGTTTCTGTGATTGTTTACAATGTTTAAAAAAATTGAGAACGCCGCCAGTTGTGAAGTGAGGGCAGTGATTAAATTCCTCAATGCAAGAAACGTTCGCCCATGTGATATTCATCGCCAATTAAAGGAGGTGTATGGAGACAATGTAATGGACGAGTCGTCTGTTCGGCGGTGGTGTCGCAACTTCAACATGGGGAGGGGGAACACACACGACGATGAGCGTTCGGAGAGACCGTCTGTCATTACAGACCAACTGGTGAGCTCAGTTGACGAATTCGTGAGGAACGATCGGCGCGTCACAATTGATGACATCTGTGAGCATTTTCCCAATGTTTCTCGAACAATTGTTCATGAAATTGTTAAACACAATCTGCATTATGCAAAAATTTGTGCAAGATGGGTCCCTCGCGTATCTCAATGAGCTGGCGGCGAAGGACTATGCAGCAGGAATACAGAAACTTGTCACACGTTATGACAAATGCCTTAATTTGCTTGGAGATTATGTTGAGAAGTAGTTTAAAGTATCCTCTTTCAAATAAAATTTTTTATGTTTGTTAATATTTACTTTTGTGTCTTTATTTCACGAACGGGTACTACTTTCCGGATGACCCTCGTAGTTAGCACAGCAATAGGAGATGATCCTCGATTTGATCTAGAAGGTACTGAGGAATGGCGTGGGATTTTTATTTGCTGGTGTTAGGGGAAAGATTAGGCTTGTGTGCAGTCATTTTTACGAATGATGTTGCAGAATTGAATAAGTCGACTGAAATTCGTGAATCCACCGAATAGCGGGTTCTTTTATCTTTGTGGATTACCTTACGAACTGATTTCGGCTTTAGTGCCTCATTTCATTGTAAATTACGGTCCATACAACTAACCATGCCATTTATGACGAAATCCTATTCGAATTCTTTCTCCGAGCGCCATTGTTTTACTCCTGTAAAGATGCGAGCATAACCACAGTTTCCACTGGGGACGCTCTAAAGTAGTTGCCCTCTCATTTTCCCTCGCGCCCTCTCTCCCGATTCCCGCGATCTGCCGCTCCCCTAGCCACCCCTTTGCCCCTCACATTCCCTCGACGCCTATCGACAGCCGGTGGCTCCGTCCGACCCCTCCCTATCTCTACCCCCGCTATTCTTCCCAAACGCCACTCCCTCCCCTCCATTTGTCTTCTAATAATTACATTTCACCCATCCCATTTCACCTCCCTCGCCTTCAATTCGCATCCCTCTTCCTTTCTGTCATCGATTCCCCCCTAATCATTAAGGCTCTCTCTTCCTTCAACTATCCATCGGAGGAAATATGAACAAATATTCTTGCAATGCTTATCTCCTCTCCATTATTAATAATATCGGATTTTATTTGATCGGGATCGTTAGTGGGCCGTAGGAATTCTATCAATCATTCCACAGAAAAATTATTTTTGCCCAAAGATTTTAGTATTTGTAAACTAAAATATTTCATCACACTAACGATACGATTATATTTGCAATCTTAGTTATTCAGAGAGGGAAAAATGAGATGAGATTCAAAATGACACGAGATGGGATTCAAAACGGTGATATTTGAGTCCTCATTGCAGTGGAATAATAGCACCGCCATACCGAACCCAATATCAAGAATTTTGCAAAACATAATTGCGCATCATTAAATTTGAGATACACTAAAATTTTGTGACTACTGGGGACAGACCATGTAGAATTTTCCTCCCAATACCTTCTAGGATTTCCGCAGGAATTTTGCCTATCCCTACGGCCTTATTTGATTTCATCTCCCATAATGCTCTTTCTAACTCATCGTCTAGTATGCCTGGACCTAAGCTATCTTCCTCTACGTCATGTTCTCTTTCTATGTCTAACCTTGCTGGCCTAAGATCTTTACCATACAATTCGTCTGTATATTCCTTCCATCTCTCTTGGATCTTTTCTGTTTCAGCTATTGTCTTACCCAACTTATCTCTAAGTGTTAACATATTCCCTTTTTACTTCCCGATTGATGTTTTCACCTTCTTGTATAGCGCACGTTTTTCATCATTCTTCTGTAAACTTCCCATATCCTCGCACTGCGTCTCCCTCCATGCTTCTTTTGCTTAATTTTTTACCCGTCCAAATATATTATTTAACCCTTTGGACTTTATTCTGCCTAACTCTGTTTACATTCTTTCATTTCCTTCTCTCATCTATATTTCTAATCATCTCATCCATGATCTGGGATCTCACCCATTAACTGTTTCTATAGTTTCATTTGCGGCTTTCGATAACCCTTTATAGATACATTGCCATATTTCTTCGGTAGTACTCAGCTCCTTACCATCCTCCATGACTTTCTCTACAGCCTGCAGGTACTCCTTCCTTGTCAATCCATTAATGCTTCTATATTCCGTTTTCTAACCCGCTGCCCCTGCCTTATCTTTTTGAAACGGACGCTACACTTCATAACAACCAAATTGTGGTCAGAATCCGCATCCCCTCCTGTGACTGTGCGAATTGATCGCTCTCTTCCTAAATCTTTGCCCAACCGTAATATAATCCAACTGATGCCTTCAACAGAGTCAACTGGAAATGTCCAAGTAAGCGTCGCCTCAGCCAAGTATCGGTGAGGATTGACCTCCGGCTCCTGTACAACTCAATTGCTTTCTCCCTGTGGTCATTCCTTGCGCCTAAACCGTAGTCTCCCACCTCATCACCTTCCTTCGCCTACCGTAGCATTCCAACCCCCGATCACAATCTAATATTTCCCTGCAGGAAGACACGAAATCATGTCCTCTAACTGATCGTATATCCTATCGACCTCTTCCTCTTTATGGTTTCTCGGTGCCTGGTATACCCGAATATTGACCAAGTTCGTCGGTTCTGCTTTTATCTCTTCTAGTAATATTAATATCAGTAATCTGTATTCCATATGTTCCTTTGTATTCTCTCATTTTCTTGTCCTCAACGTTTTCCTAACATTCCAAATTTCTATTATAACTAAATTGATCTTATTCTCATGCGTCTTCTTTCCTGCTGCTGTCGATTTTGTTTGCAAGGGTTTCGTGAGATGACGACTGCGAAAACCTTGCCTCTCCCGCTGCTGGGCACGACAGAGATGGCCGATTGGGCAGAGTCCTATAGTTTCCAGGACACATATTCTCTATTGTGTCCTTCACTATATTCTTGGGAATAAAAATTGAAGTGATTTCCTGCTGCCGTCCTCAATAGTGTTTTCAACTTGACACCATCCCTCAATGACCGCTCCACTGGGGGCAGACGCCTTTGCAGCCGCCTCACTGAGGAAAAGACGCTGCGTGGACTTCATTTGAACGGCGCAATAGAATAAAATATAAAATAGTCAACATATCAAATGACCCTCATATTTCAGCAATTTAAAGCTTTCGGCCTTCTTCAGGTGACACGGGAATGGCTCGGGGAGAGGAAATGCGAGGTGCTGGATGGGAGAGGCGCATAGTATGCTGGGAAGGGAATTAATAAGGGATAACGGTTAAGGCTGAGAATTTCAAAAGATCGGAAAGCTAATACTTACGCGCTTTTGCGAGTTCTCACCGCTTTATTGGTGGCTGAATTGGGTAGGGATTCTGCAATGGCTGGGAAGAAACACTGGTCGAAGAAAAGTTTAAATGAATTTGTGTATTAAGGGATAGGAAAAGAAGATAGTAAGGCATAATTACAGGATTAGCGGTGATTATTCATGCGGATGGACAAGGGGTAATGCATTCGCTTATGTAAAATGAAGAGCAATGCTTGCTTTTTAAAAGATAGATAACGTTTTTGGAGAGGCAATTATCGTGGGAATGAGATGGGGAGGCATTGAGGGAATGTAGGGAGAGGGGAGCAGATATGATAAGCAGACATGCTTGACATCGGGGGCGGTTCAAGTAGGCGAAAGATGAGGAAGTTAGTGAGGAGGAGGTGGGCGTCAAAGGGTTGTTGGATCTCAGAATGCGGCTGAGATTGGCGGGTCGTGTGTATGTGAGAGAGTAGCGTTGGGGCGGTAGATATGAGGTAGCGTTATTATTGTGTAAAATAGGAAACGGTTCTTTTAGAAAAGTTTTCAGCCTGTGGAATCCTGGAAAATGAGTGGTGCAAAGATTGAATTTCTTCTGAGCAACTAATTCATGTTTAGGTTTCACATGAATGGTCCCGATAACGACCGGTCGTCTTTTTATGACAATTTTCTCTATATAGACAAATTTGGACATCGTCTTTCTGTGGCACAGCCATTTTCTAACCTAATGATTTTTCAAGAAAAGTGAAGTAGCTTCAATTCAGCATGTGGCTGATGGCAACCAAATGGAGTCAAGTTAATAAAGTAGATAAGTCAAACGGGGGACCCGGGTTTTGATCCCTACCAAGTGCAACCTGGCCGACGAGCCCTTAGGGCCGTGCCCTGAATAGATAGCATTATGTTCCCTGTTTGATTAACCACTAGCCCTACAAGGTCTGTCCCAAAAGTAGTAGGACTGAGTAGATTTAAAAAAATACATTGCCAATTGCTAGATGCATTCAAAAGTCTTTGAAGTAGCCCCCTTGTGCGTCCACACATCACTGTCACCGAGGGGTTCGCACGCCTTGTGTGCCTCACCTCGGAAGGCGACACCCCGAATGCTGCTAAACTCCCTCGTTACGCTTCCACTAAGCCGTGGTGACGTCCTTTCGGTGTGGATTTGAGGCAGGGAAGGGGAAACTCGTCCGCGAGTACTCATGGCACCAACTTCGCACACACCTGTCTCATGCCAATTTTTTCGGTTTTCAGTCAATCCACATCACTTTCAGGGATGTCAAGTTCACTAAAAAATCATGCGTAGATTTAATCTGCGATCACTGTCAAAAAATATTCACCCTTACAACACTTTCGTCACTTTTTGAGGTCGTCACTTCATGAGGTTGGCTTCCTGAATGTTCGGGGTCTTCAAAATGTTTTCTACCTTCCTGAAACAACGTTTTTCACTCCAAAACAGCCGATCTACCTATGATGTTATCAAAATATGCTGCCTTGAGTATACCATGCGTTTTTTTCCCAGTTTGTCCATTTTAACGCAAAATTTGATGGCGTAGCGCTGTTCCAATAACCGGTTCATGACAAAGAACAACGAGGTCACGTTTTAGATGTTTCGCAAACGAATTATTCGCACTCCGAAAAGGCTGGGAGCCAACTACCACCGGCCTCCTGTCTTTTCTCAAACTCCCCTCCCTCGAACTCAGCCAGAGAAATTGCCGTCCGTCCGTACGTCTATCTGGAAAAAAGTCGTACTACTTTTGGGACTGACCTTGTGTATATATTTTTCCTTGCCTCATCTTCAGCGATAATGGAAGGAGGGAAATACAGAACACGAGGGGTTTCAAGCTACGGCCTTGAAATACTATACGCCGTATAGCGACAACTATGTCAGAACCGTTTGCTTGCCAGATGAAATGACGAAGTGCGTTTTCCAGATAGGCCACAGACCTTGTTTATAATAGCAACCTCTGCGGTGACCAGCAGATCCAAAGTGGTGTCAAAATCCTTGAGGTCATTGAGCCCAGACTATTGACAGGTTACCGTACAGAATCTTGCAATGTACACCTGCCCATGAGCGGGTTTTTCTTGCGTCTGGCAATGTATGCCTCACTTTGAGTCCGTCAGCTTGTCGGCCTTCCTCACCGGCTGATTGTGAGAAAAAGGACGGAGGTGAATGTTTGGATACAGCGTTGCGGTAGCGGTAATGTTTGCAGTTCGGAAAGTCCCCCTATTTCGACATCAGAGCCGTGCGTCCCTCAGACAGCTGCAGTGTAATTGACTCGGTACCCGACAGAGAGGATGAGAAGATTCTGGCGAGGTGCTAATGATGGGTGGAGGAGGATTCCTTCTACCAACAGTTATTCATGGCGTCCATTCCTAGAGTCGGGGAATTCCTCCTGTCAGAGAGAGCTTCTTCACATTGCTTTCTCTGACGGAAAGGGGTCCAGCCATTCATTCATGGCGGTCCCAGTGCTCTTTTAAGAGGGTTAGAGCTGGATAGTCATCGTTTAATGGCCACGTTATTTCGTCGGTGGCTTTCCAGAAACGTTCCATCGGGGGGGGATTCGACACCGGACGCAAGAGGCCAAAAGAGACGGGACGGCCAAAGGAGTTATGTGGAGCTTTCCTTCCGGACCCTTTTGACTGGCTTCTCCTTGGCCGCTTGGTAATCCTCGGACCCTGTCCATCTCGTGCTGCTTTAGGGAAAGCTGAACTTTCTACAGCAGAAGTACAACCAGCACGTCCGAACGTCCTTTTTCACTGGGCGATGGTCAGTTCAAAGAGCGCCAGCTATGCGCTTCGCTTTGCGGATTACTTAACGTTCAGTTATTGACTCTTCCATATCATATTGTATTCTCGACATCTGTTTTCTGGCTTGGATGATCTTAACTTCAAGCTAATTTAACCCAGTCGCTGTTTTCTCCTTCCAAGAGTCGTTCTTTTTTAAGGAAGCCAACACTTTGTCAGCTTGGTCCAGGCAGTCCATCTCGCAGAGTTTCTTGCGACAGATGGTCGTGTTCAGGAGCCATTCCATATCACAAAGGCTGAGTCCATGACATATACTTCATTTGGCGTGGTTCGCTTGCAACACGGTATGCCCTTAGCCCCCACTTACCCGTAAGACGTCTGTTACTGCCTGACTAGACGTTGTCTGCGTTTGGCTACTGCAACTTTTCCAGGACACACATACGAGAGGGTCTAATGTGTGACTTTATCCTAGTACTGTGTTCAAGCTATACTTTTTGCGTGATTACTGTTTAGGCTTTCCGCGATTAGCCAGCCGTATCTTTACCAGCTGATGGAGGTCTGCATACCATACTGTTATTTTATTATTGTTTTTATTTTACATACTAAGTGTTTATTTGGATCTTAATTTGATCTGATTTTACCTTTTAGCAGTTCTCGGGCATATAACGTGAAATTATTTTAGCTGAGTCTCGTCAATGCATTGTCGTTTATCCGAGGTTTCCCTTTATCTAGATTCCTTTTTGTGATCGGTTTCCTAGCAGGAGGGACTTGGTATCGTTTTAATGAAGATGCATGCCTGTCTTTGCGCCTCCCCCTCCCAGTGCGCCTCGGCAGTTCAGTTCACACTCCCACCCCATTCTCCTTTGGCCCTCTAACCTGGCGCCCGCCACCCATCCGTCACTTTGCGTCCTTTGAGGTCGATACTCGCTTCGAGATGCTCCTGTGCCGTTGTTATTTTTCCGGCAGTTTCCACCTCTCACCTCTAAGGAGACCCGCGACTCGCTGACGGCCGACCCAACGGGACACCCTCATGACCCCACCCTATCGGTCTGGTCTCCGAAAAACCCGTGTTCCCCCCGGCGGTACTAGACCCCCTCACCCAGTGGGTTCTAAACTACGACCCCGCCAACCTTTTTTTCTGCACCCGCCGCTTCCAACTCCTCTTCCCGAACCCTCTTTCTCTATTTTGGGACTCTGTTCCCCTCCTTGTGTTCGCCAAAAAGGCAATATTTTCCATTTCCTGCATCGTCTTCTCAACGAGAAGGACTGTGATGAGTAGGAGTAGATGCTGGACGGGGCGTGTGGAGGGGAGTGGAGGACGGATGGAGAGAGCTTACGTCCGTCGGAGATGGCTTTCATCGCGTATGAGTGGCGACCCTTATTTCCTGATTCCAAAATCCTAAAGAAAACAAGTCTTTTGTCTACTCCTTTTGTCTGGCGAGGTTGAAACATCAATTGCCTTGAAACATCCTCCGCCTATCATAAGTGCATATATCCTGTTTCAAATATTTGTTGCGCTATCAAAAAACTAGTTGTTTTCTCTTTTGGATGAATTGTTTTACTTTATCATGGTTATTTTCAAGTGTTATTTCTTATAATATATGTATTTTTGTAATTACTAAAAAATTTTCCGGCCATCCCAGTTACAGTTTTTGGTTTTCTGCGGCGCGATAAATTTAGCAACAGGGAAATTGGAGGCAGTTTCTCATTGGTATATTACTTGTTATGCGTGATGAATGTTAATAATTAAGTCAGGAGTGTATAAAAGGAACTTTACATAGCTATACTCCCAAAGGCAACTATCCGCAATGGTAGTCACGTCAATGGAAGAAAGATTAGAAAGCATTGCCCCCTAAATGTTGCCCTCGTTATAAATAACTCGATGAAATGTGAGTAACCATATTTATTATATAACGTCATTCATTTATTTGGGGTTGAGCTATGATTTTTCACTCTGATTTTTCATCTGGATAATAATTAAAAAACTTCAAGAAAAAAGTCCTATTCAAATTTGTGGTAACATTTCTGCAACCGATAAAAATGGCTTAAGTTCAAAGCAACTATTTCAAGTAGTAATGAAAGAGTAAATATGATTGGGAATTAATCAAGTAGCAAATGTTAAATTAACTGAATATGATTGAAATTTAATTTTTTCTTGAATCTAGTAGCCATAGTAATGGCAAGAATACGTTTAAGTATAATTTATTTGGCAAATAAAATTTTGTAATATTGTCCAATTTAAAAAAATAATTGTAACTATTGTGCATATTTTGCGTTCATGACTTGAAATATATTTAATTTTTGGTACCAACGGCTGGCTGTGCTCCAAGTTACCCATGAAAACGTAAGCCACTTCAATGTCATGCTCAGTTTTCTGAACTGGTCACAATGATATTCCTACACGGAATTGTGAGTGTAGATACTACTGCTTGTATTCATATCTGACCTATTATATAAAGCTTATAAACATTAATAAAAATTTCTTGAAGATAATACCCTAAGAAATGAACATGTTTCCGGCATGGTTCGATAAGAGAGACCGCTTTGGAAAAATTCGAAGAAGGCAGGATAACTGGATGCAGGAGACACTTTGAAGCAATGGGAAGCCGAAATCAGTTAAAGAGGGGTTAATTTTGGATGGAAATAAGGGATATAGAAAACATATGGAGCTAAGGAAAGAAGAGTTATAATTTTAGTAGTGGGTACATCGGCGGTAACACGAATGTCAATCATTACAATCCGACTCATGAACTGATTTAATGAGTAACTCCGCGTCTCAAAAACTCACTCCTCATTCTCTTACACTCCTTACATCTCAATCCATTCATTCTAAATACTGCCTTCACTACATCGATTTTTAGCTCAAGTTCTACTTCTAGTTTGAATTTTCCAATAATAACCTATTGTATCCATCCACGATAGGGATGGATACAATATTCGTATTTCGTATTTTAAAGAGAATTATCGTGGCCCTCGCATCCACCCTTGTGGCACCGTTTCAAAAAAATGAAAAGTGTGGGTAACGCTTCGCAGTTGGATACGGAGGCGGTGACGGAGATGGAAGCTCTTTTATAATTTGGGATTCTAGGGACGGAGAGAAGCCAGAGTTGGGGTCATGAATACCTGCGCACCGCGACGGGTTTGCCACCAGCCCTCCCTTCTACATATTCCACGCGCGTGCCTGCTGGAACGGGGAATCCACGGAAGAGCGGCCGCCACCGGGTCAACCCCTTCCCCCGCACCGATGGCAGCGGCTAACGAGGCACGCCGAGTGCTTCCAAAGAGAGAACTCCATGCCATCGTGATTTGGGCGTAGAATTTTACACACGGGCATCTCTCGCAAACCTATTGATCCTGGTATTCTACTTCACACTATGGGGATGAGAGGGTTCCATAGCTAACTAAAATGTATACCTTTAATTAGCTGAGCTGTATACGGATCCGAGGTGAAGTAGCTCTCGTCGTCATAGTCGACAATGCAGAGGCCAATTCATTGCGTTCGTGTGTTCTCCGAGAAAGAAAACTCCGCATCACAAGATTAAAAAATATCAGTCCCCGGCTTTGAAACCACGATCTCAGTGAGGAAGACTCATTGTAAAAGTTAGAACTTCCCTCTCATTCTCGAAATTCCTATTTTATAACGTCAGAATTACGAAAATCATTATGTTCTTACGATTTCTTACTTTTAAAATTTTAACTGTTTTCTAATTACGTGTGTCATATAAAGTTTGTACATTCTACTACGAAAACCATCTTTGGAGCTGCAGCGTCTCTCACTAAACTGGTAATTTAAAGACTACCGATTCAGAAATATGCGGAGCAACATGAAGGAATTGATTATACGCAAGTATGTTGTTTGCATTGAAAGAAACCTGTCATGGCACAAAATGAAACCTGAATTATAGTATTTTAACGATCAAATTCGGACACTAATAGTAGGTCCCGCAGAAAACATGAATGTTATTTATTTAGACGTTGATTCTTACTTAATCTCAGATTCGTCTCACATTATGAATCTAGAAGATTTTGGCTTTGCTGCGCAGTTTGGAAATAAGAGAATATGAGATTTTTTGGACCCTAAATTCAACGGTGAACTCCCGTTTAACCAGAAAAATCTTGTTCTTCCAGGCAAACATTATTTGATATGACTCCTTTTAGCAAACGCTCGTGTGTTTCTCGTATCTGATATGCATAAGGAGCACGACCATATTATATTTTTCATAAGTACGAATATGAATCAGTGTCTCGCACATGAGTGAACGCAGACGGCTCAAGACGCCAACAAATCAAATTAATTGAATGAATGAAAAATATAACTATTGAAATCAAAATGTTAACTTTGCTCGTAAAAGCACACAAAATGACGAAATATATGAGTTACAGCTACTTCTTTCAATCAGTATGAATTTCATTCCTGGGTGATATCAGAAGTTTATCGAATGGATCTTGATGGATTTTTTAAACCTCGTTGTACAAATTAAATTCACAACTAGGAGTATTGGATATTATCATGTGTCGATGAGAAATCCACTGTTCTGCCTTCCTAATGAATAGCGGATTCCGTGCTGATGTGCAAGCATTTGCATGGCATTGTCTGGCGGTTGAGAGATTAGTACTGTAGTGGAATAATTTTAAGTATTTCCCAAACTTTCCTCTATCTTTGAGAAGAGAAAGAGACCCATAATCCCAATAATTTCCCTCCAAATCAGTGACTAGATTTATTTTGTTTCAATTTCATTTTTCCATCTTGCCCATTTCCTAATTTCCAGGAGATACGCAGTAGACAAAAATCATTTATTCATCATTAATCATTATTTTAAGCTTTTCAAAAGTCATCATTTGTGCCAGCTCAATCGTATTTCGTCTAGATCTCCTGGTGCACAGTGATGAGCAAACCGTCATTTCGCCTTTAAGTAGAGTGTAAAACATAAAGCGAATACTGTTGGATAAGGAGTTTAAAATTAATATTTATATTCTGCACAGGTTAAATTAAACTATAAGTGGTTTTATACATAATACTATATAATCTGTATAATCATTGAGCACATTTAAGTCACTTGAGAATTCATCACGAATGTTCACAACGTGAAGAATTTCCTGGAGCTTTTTTCTGTCCTGATCCAGGCAACATCCTCGTAACTACTTATCAAGTTGAGATTGAACTAAATATGGAATGGTGTACTTTATTTTTTAAGCTTTCCAAAGATTTATTTTTTGTAGATTCATCAAGTCTGGCGTGGAGACACCCAAATGATAAAGAAATCCCCACTAGCCCACACTGTCCGCAGGTAAATTCACACGCCACGCCGTAGGTACCTCACCCTCAAACAAGTCAATCCCACTTTACATTAGTCAAATTAATTTTCGGCTCACAGATGAGGATTTGAATGGAGTCCAATTAATATTAAAATAACTCCAAACTACTCTAAAATTACGCACTGATTTGCATGACGAAGAAAAAACGTAAAAAGCCGATGTTCTAGGCCACGCTCTAATTAATTAAATGATGTGCGGAAGGCACCGCTATTTCCATGAGTTTGACTTTTCCATTGAACCTTCTTGCGTTGCTCATGTTTGCAATTAGAACCCCGCTTCGTCTTTCTGCGGAAAACTCAAACATTAGTTCTGCAGCTGGAATGGTGTGGAGAAATCGATAGCCAGCTCAAAACTTCACGCACTCGGAATCCGGAGCATGAAATGCTCCCCTGTAGACCGCGCCCGTGAACGCAGAATGTAGTGCCCACTGAATTCTGAATTTTTTTTCCCCGGAGAACCGAATTTGACCCCACTTTACCTTGCCCGCATTTTTAAAACAAGACTCTTGACATCAAAAACGCTAGCAATAGGAGAGACCGCGAGGTACCGTTTCTTCTCTTTTGTCACTTCTTACGTACGTGCGTCTGGATGGAGCCGAGTGGCGAGTCCTCCCTCGAATCTTGCCCCAGATTTCGGTCCGCGGAAAGAGAGCGCTGGGATATGTCGAGGAAAGGTTTGATGGCATGCACTTGCAACTGGCGGGGGGGGCCGGGAGGGGGGGCGAGGACCTCGCTGCTTTCGCTTTAAGGGAGAGAGATAGAGAGGAAGGGAGATGAGGAGAGAGAGAGGGAGGGAGATCGATAGGGTACAAGCCACGTCTCCTCCTCGCGCCCTCCTCATTCACTCATCGTCCCCCTCGCACGCGTGCCTCCCCCCGCTTCTCTCCTACCCCCTCCTCGCCACCCCTTCTCCCCTGTCCCCGCTACCCGCCCGCCGACACCCCTTCGCCCGACCCTTTCCCAGAGAAGTTATCCCTCCGGGCCCGTTCCTCTCATTCTCGCCCCCGGAACGCTGGCTGGTGTCACACCCCCGCTCGCCCGGGGGACGGGATTTGAATCCCGGCAGTGACGTCGCACGGTTATTTCGACCTCTGTTTGGAGAACTTTGAGCACGAGATATGCCTCCTGAATTACGTGAACCATTGGTGCCATTCATTGTTGAAACCTTGTCTCTCTCTCTCCTCTCTCATTCCGACCGAAATAAACACAAAAAGTCAGCCGGTTTGGCTGTAACTTTGTGAAAATCAGTTACGCTTCTGAAAAGATAACTTTTTAGTATTCATTCCCACCAAATTGTTTTATTTCCACAACCTGAATTTCAATATGCATTTCATCTTCAGGTGTTCCGTGAGCATTCATATTTTCCTCTTGAATAATTCGTCAAAGTTAAAACTGGGTGAAATGATGGGAATCGCTTCCATGCACGTGATATTCGGAATGGAACCTTCGCTCGGATTCGAGGCTGTAAAAAGTACGAGGCTCTACTCGGTTCCGCTCTAGTCTTGTTTACCGCATGACGCATTAACTAATGGGGAGTATCAAGAACCTCTCAAAATATTACATGCTTATTTTTGCGTAATTACGTTTTCCATTACTTCATGCTTCATCTCTTTCAACTCTTCTTCTCAACATACATCACATCTAGTGAAAATCTGAACGAGTTCCACGCACCGTTAGGCATCTTGCGTAGTGCCTGTAACATTACGCTGAATAAAGCATCTTTTATGTTTTTGAGCCTTAATTTCGAAACTCAGTCTCGTTTTTTATATAAAGACTGCATCATACATATTCACACATACGTGTATATCACTATGCACTCGAGTGTATAAACACCACGCTTCTTGAGTTTTTTCAACTTTGTCTTTTATGTTGCATAAGAGTTCCTAAATTTTATTTTTTATAGAGTTGCAGTGTCATTGTCTTGTGGGAATAGTTTTCTTTTTTGTTTCCATGACTACAAAGGTGTACCCGCCCCCTTTCCCTCAGGTTCCATCGTCCCACCCCTTACTCCCTTCCCAAACTTTGGGGACCTCCATAAGAGGAAAAAATTAATGTTTTCTCACACATGAAGTTTTCATTTACTTATTAAAATTCGGGGTGTGAGAATAAAACTCTTTGGCAAAAATTGATAGCTCAGGGTTAGTTATACCTATTGGTATGCATCCTTTCCCGCTTCAAATTGCCTATCAAAGCTAAATCAGGATTTTAGGATTTTTTCACTTTCGTGGCCTCTGTTATTCCTTCATGTGCTAATTATCCTGTATCCATTTCCTTCCTAAAGTGAAAGGATTTCAAAACAATTAAAAAGAAGAACACGTGCGAGCATTCTCGGGTTCCTCGCATCCTCCTCGCGAGTCGATGTCATGCAACTAGGAGAGAGCCTTCTTTCGGAAGTTTTGCGAAATTTCGTGGGTGGGCGCGTGACCTTCGAAAGTGTTTGATGGACGAGAAGGCAATTAATCTTCGGGAACGCTCATTCACGTTGTGAATCTTTTCTTGACTGTGGTCGAAGAAGGAAGTGCTTCTTTGGGGTTGTAGAAAGAGCGACCGACCATAATTTTAAATAATTTAATTATTAATAATATTTTAATTATAAAATAAAAAATAAATATAGATTCAATGAAGTGTTAAAGTCGTAAAGAAAGCATACATTTCGAAATTCGATGAAATAGGGGATTTTTCAGATTCGATGAAGAAAGAGATCCGATTTCGTAGATTTGGACTTATTATCCATTCATGACCTGTAGTAGTGGGATAACATCCTCACCAGCTATTCCAGAGTTCGCGAGTGAGATTCCCGCCTAGGCGAATTTTCCTTTACCTAGGGATTAAATACTTGTAATCGTATTTAATACTATATTCCTGTTAATAAATCCGATGTAACGGCCAAACAATAAGGCGGTTTTTGGATAAGCGCCAAATAAAAAATGATAAATTGCTTTTAACTTTCGTTAAATATTCTTTCTCTTACTCTCGGAAGGGACTTAGATATCCCAGCCAAGATATCAGTTATAGTCTCTGTATGGAATTATAATTGTATGATATGATTTGTAGTGATAGTGAGAATTTCATTCTCGCATGCGATGTTTGAGTTTCATTTTCTGTAGATGACAATTCCTTTGCTCGAAGAACCCGCCGAGATCCTTCTGCTGGCATTCCAAACAATCTTTCTCATTCTTACTTGCCCCGCTCTTAACCTTGGCTGTGAGCTAGATTTATGACTCTGGAAATGTATGGGCAGGACAAGTTGGCATAAGTCACGGATGTTATTATTCGCAAAATTGCCTATTTGGGAAGTTAAGGCCAGGCAAATTGAGAATAATACAACGGCACAAAAGGCATAAAATATAGTTTTCATCTGTCGCATGCATACAGCATACAGTAGTAGATACATAAGCCCCTGCGAGTGCATAAAGAAAGGCTACCACCTTAAAAATAAATGAGCAAATCGTGAAATTTTACAAACCAGAAAATTAAAGCATTACCATGACA
Source organism: Hetaerina americana (assembly GCF_022747635.1). Classification (NCBI taxonomy): domain Eukaryota; kingdom Metazoa; phylum Arthropoda; class Insecta; order Odonata; family Calopterygidae; genus Hetaerina; species Hetaerina americana. The sequence continues at coordinate 92,551,524 of NW_027286985.1, forward strand.
GTATCGTGTTAATACAATTTTTTTGCAATGATATATTGACACTAAAATACTACATTAAATATATAACTCTTAGCTTAGCTATGATTATTTATCTGTGCATATTGTCAGGCAGAAGACAGATCATATTCGTTTAGTGGAGAATTTCCCCTACGGTATTGTGGAAATAATAAAAAAATTGAAAAAGAGAAAAAAATACGAGCATTAGAGACTGGAATGTAATCTTTGGGCAGGTCATAAAGGTAAAAAGAAATAAAAAATATATGGAAAATGGAACAGAAATGAAATAGGAGTAAGGATTTTGAGATTCTGTCAAAGGTATATATTAGTGGTGGAAAAAAGTTTTTTCTTGCCACTTGCAAAGGATATTTCCCGGAGATGTAAGAAGGTATCCATTGGCTTCACTCTTGCATAGTAGATCCATCAAAGAATTTCAAAAGTTATCCTTGGGCAGGAATTGGCGGGGATCGTAATTCAGCACTGAAGAACTATATAAAACTGAGGAGGCCAAAGAAAACAATGTGGAACCAATTTCAGTTAGAAAGATTAAATGAAGCTTAGCAAATTATGGCACACCAATCGGCAAAATACGTAGAAATAAATGAAAAATACTAACAACCCTGGATGGGTCAAAGGTAAATGGTAAGTTTTTAAGAGCGAATAACCGCATACTACGTGAAAGGAACTGTAGCCCGAAGGGAAGCTATGAAAAGGAAACCGTGGACCACGGCCGGACGCATTGATCTCATAGAATATAGGAAAGTAGGAAAAATTCAAGGATTGAGGAAGGACAACAATGTTTCAAAACGGTTAAGAAATGAAATTTGGCAAAATTAAATTACCTTTTTTAACTCACTGTCCAGCAAGCTAAGATTACTTAATAGTGAGATAGAAAGGGCCATAAGGGAATTTAAATACAATAAGCCGTGGGGCGCTAGACAATGTTCCCACGAAACTACTTAAAGGTTTTGGAAAAGGTGGGAGGAAGTGTTTGCATGGACTACGAGGGGGGACCCAAAAGTAACGGAAATTGGGCTGCGGTGGGGAGCGAGAGTGGGGGAAGCCTTTGTTCGGCCGGTCGTACGTCAGGCTCATGCCTCCTGCGTCAGTATGCGCAGTGCCGTCGCTGTGACTAGATCGGTCCGTCCGTGAGAGCTGTTTCAGTGAAACAACTTTTTTTCATTCCGGCGAAAAACGTGATGGCGGATTATCAAGAACAGCGCGCTGCAGTGAAATTTTGTTTCCTGTTGGAAAACCGGCCGCGGAAACTATTGTAATGCTCAAGACTGCTTATGGGGAAGCTGCTCTAAGGAAAACCAGAGTCTACGAGTGGTTTACACGTTTTAGAAACGATGAATTGTCAATTGAAGAGCAACCCCGTTCAGGTCGTCCTTCAACATAAATAACTGACGAAAACGTCGACAAAATCAATGCCCTCATTCGTGAAGACCGTCGCAGAACCATTGATCAACTCTGTGAGATAGCTGGAGTGTCATGGAGTTCAATTCAGAGGATTCGAGAGCAGATCTTTGGCACACAGGCGACTGGTTCTTCCATCATGACAACGCGCCGGCTCATACCGCCCTCTCCGTGAAGCAGTTTTTGACTAAAAACGGCATGGAATCGATTGTCCACCCCCCCCCCCCTACTCACCGAATTTAGCTCCCTGTAACTTCTTTTTGTTCCCCAGACTCAAAAGGGACATGAAAGGAAAGCGTTTTCACACTGTGGAAGAGGTACAACAAAAATCGCTAGAAGGCCTAAAGGACATCCCGATGAATGACTTTCAGAAATGTTTCGAACAATGGAAGCATCGTTTGGAGAAGTGCATTGTGGTCAAAGGGGAATACTTTGAAGATGAACAAAATTTAATGTAAATATATTGAGAACTAAAGAATCTATAACAATATTCCTGTTATTTTTGGGTCCCCCCTCCTAATTTGTAGCTCTTATGAGAGAGTAGTTTGGTCGGATCAGCGTTAGTTCCCATTCCATATAAGGTAATGGCTACTCTTTTGAGGACTAAAGAAAAATAAGTTTGAGTTCTCACGCAGCTAAAGTGGTTCCCAAGATGATCAACAAGACGATTGAGAGAAAGGCAAATAATTACATATGGTGTAATCAGCTTGTAATCAGGAAAGGGAGAGGTACGCGTGATGCTATTGTAGAAATAAGGTCGCTAATAGAGAGAAATATAGAATACAATCAGAATCTATTTGCCTGTTTCGTAGATTTCGAAAAGGCGTTTGAAGGAGTGAATTGGGAAGAACTAATGAGTATTATTCAGAGAATGCGAATACATTGGAGGGACAGGAGGCAAATCCGCAACCTGTTCATGTCACAAACTGGAGGTAGGAATGAAAGTCAGAGGGGAATTCGTAAAATCAGTTGGGTTTGCTGATGACCAAGCTTTAGTTTGTCAGTCAGCCAAGGGGTTGCATGCATTGCTGAGTGAATTGGAAATTCAGTGCGACAGATATGGGATGATAATCAATATTAATAAAACCAACAACGGACCAACACGGTCAAAGTAGTAGGGACGTAAAGAGAAGAATTGCGCTAGGCAAAGAGGCTTTCTCAAGGAGGAGGGCATTGATGACCAAGACGTCAGATATCGTTGCTGAGAAAAGGCTGGTTAAAAGTTTGATACGGAGTGTAGTTATGCACGACGTGGAAACATGATCTTTGAAGCAGGATGATAGGCGTAAATTGAAGGCTTTTGAAATGTGGGTGTGGAGAAGGTTGGAGAACGCTTAGCAGATAGAAAGGAAGACAAATGAGGAAGTGTATGGTGGGCAAGGAGAGGGGTTTGTTAGGAGAAATCATAAGGAGGCACGGAAAATGGATGAAGAGCCTATTGATCGGCTGTATTATGTTGAAGACTGTGATAGAGGTGAAAAAGTTTGTACAACGAGCAGGTGTCAGAAAGAGGATAGGGATGTTGGACGGAATGAAGGGAGGAATGAAGTCCGCAGAGATGATGAGGGACTTTGTGGTAGAGTAGGATGCATTGTGTTTTGTTGGGAGAGGCTAGAGAATTATTTGGTAGCTTGTGTCCATCCAAAACTTACCTTAACCGGTAGATTACCTATAATAATAACATATGTGTTATGCATATATATCATAGCGACTTCCTTCACACCGTCAACCTGAGGGATGGTTTCGTAGGAAGGGTATCCTTTGCGGTTGGTTAATTCAAACCGAAATAACATGGGCAGTTCCTTTCCCAGGCGACGGCTCCCCGGCAAAAAGCATCATTATTCGAGTTATTTCGTCTTGATGAAACAACACTTTCTTCTTAGCCAAATGCGGCCGCTTTTAATTGATTTCTTTGCTCAAATGTTGCAGTAAGTTCACAAAATATGTTGCGTTGATAGTTTTCCTTTTTTCCAGACAGTCATTGAAAATTATTCCACGCGCATCCCAGAAACCCGACGCCATGACCTTACCCGCAGATGAAACGGTCTTCGCCTTCTTAAGAGGTGGTTCTCCCTTTTGAACCCATTATTTTGATTGATCTTTTGTCTCGGGTGTGAAACAATGGACCCATGTTTCATCCATGGTTATGAAACAGCGCAAAAGTTCTGCTTTATTGCTGTGAAACTTTGCTAAACACTCAATTAAAACATCTTCACGACCCTGGTTTTGCTCGAGTTTGAGCAAACGCGGTACCCAACTTGCATGCAGCTTTCTCATGTCCAAATTTGCAGTTAATATGCGATGTACCGCAGTTTTTGAAATGCCAACTATGTCTGCTAGCTCGGGCATTTTCAGACGACAATCATCCAAGAATCACTTGGTAGATTTTCTTCATCGTTTCTGGAGTCGTCACCTCATGTGGCCGAGCAATGCGATGCTCGTCTTGACAGCTCGTACGGCCTCGTTTAAACTATGCTACCCAATATTTTACTGTTGCAAGCTGTTGTTAACTTGTTAGCTATAATTCCGTTCAACTTTTATATTGGTTGGGCTGAGGCATTCCAAATAAAAGTATTGTATCACATAACGATGACCAATTTTCTCCATTTTCACAAATTCACTGAAAACGATCACTACTGATGGCTTCCAAACATTAAACTACGTGGCGTCTTCAAACTTTGAAAATATGCTTTATAGATAGCATACTTTCTGATACAGTGATATTCTTCAAACAACTACCGCCATCTCTAGGTCAGGTCGGTTACTTATGGGACCACCCTTGTATTTTTTCCATTTTCGAGCCTTGCAAAGTGTATACTATATGTTTCGCATTATTGATTCCCTTGTGATCAATCCTCGGAAGTAGTATTCGTAAAAAACCTCATCCGAAAAAAGCAATTGAATATATACTGCCTCCTCCCCACCTCTGATTGGATTTTCCGTCAAGCTCACTCTCCGGCGAAATATTTCACAGCGAAAAGTTTTCTCTCGTTCTCTTGGCGTACCTTTTTTAATCCCAAGGGAGAACTTAATTTCTTGGAGTGGCTTATAATTCGCGTTGATGTATTATTTTCCGAAAGTTTACGAAAATGCCTTTAACTGAATGTATCCGAAAATTTATATATGCCTTCCATGCCGCATTCACTAAATGGATGATATCGTCGCGGCACTTTTATTACGATTCGTAATTTGAGCGATAAAACATAAACCTTTGCGGAAATAAATATAAATATTAAATTTTATTTTTCCTCATGAGGCACCACAAAAAACTCAATTTAATATCTATGTTTCCCGGTAAAATAAAGCTTTCCAAAGAAGGAAGCTGTTTGAAGGGGATGAATGTTTGGAACAGGCACATTTAAGAGGAGCTTGTGAAACGCTTTCTATGGATATATTATTTCTAATGTTAACACGAGTTCGATAGTGAGTTTTCCCGCGCAAGGAACTTTGAAAGGTTACTTTTAATAAATTAAATATTTCTGCCTGCTAAACCCTTAAACAAATATTATATTTGCAAAAGAGAGGGAATGGAAAACCCGAAGCGTTGGAATATGATGTTATGCAAAAGAATTACTGAGATACAGGATTACCTGTACACAGAATTCATACCACATTCATCATAACGATGGGAACACTTAGCCAAAACGGAAAGCGACGCCAAATTAAAAATACATGAGTCGTAATGTTACGTTTACTATTCCGTTGTAAAAAATATGAAAAGATGCCTTCATTTTTGATTTCATTATTTTCACAGTTAGTTTATATTTTTAGTGCGATTTTGTACATGCGTATAATTACCGCGACGATCTTGTCATCCAACGGAATGCCTGAGGCGAGAAGTCGTTGCGCTTTAATCCGCGCAAATTTATGCAAAGATAGTTTTGGTGTATGTGATAGGTTGGATATTGATTAATAATTGCCAGAATAATACCTTTTAACATTTCGCATAAGTTTCTGCATTACTGCATGCCCTTAATATATTTTTATCATATTATCAGGTGGCAATTAAAAATAAATTGATTTGATGGTAGGCACATAACTTCGTCGGATATACAATTTATTATACGCTTCCAACGCATATATTTATGTTTACAAATTTGCAGTTAATGTATGAATATTATTCCGGGATTCGGAGCGATCCTATAAGAGGCCAATTCCTGTTATAAAAAGTCAAAAAGAAAAAAAAAACATGTAACATTGTTTCACTTAGATTTATAAACATTACGTCATGACAGGGATGCGATATTTCCGTGGGAAGAGTGCTGGACTAATAGCTGGAGGGAATAGTTTAGCTGACGTCTCTGGGATCACTCAATTATTGCCCAAGATGTGTGACTTTTCGATTAACAGGTCTTCAAATTTGATATATGAATTTCAATCGCCATTTATCTTACTAGTGGTGTTTATTAGTTGGTATTGGGTGAGTTCTAGCATAACCACCTTCAAACCATTCAAAACTACCTTCAGGATAATTAATGTATACAATAATAATTCCTCTATTTAAATCTAAGATATGCCAATTATTATCAGCAGTAATCGAGAATCTAGCGCTGGAGAAAGTTTTTGATAGACCTTGGCACTTAATATTACTGTATTCCAAATGCCAACTAACATGGCACTAAATATCCTCAAACCCCATTGTAAATATAATAAGAACTCATTCTTTACCTCCGCATTCTTTCTGCATCTCTCAATTTCATACAATATGCCCATTCTTTTCCTCCTATCTCTACCGATCTCCCCCCTCTTGTTACCGCTCTCAACATTCCGTTGCCCCTCATGACCTCCTACATCCACGACCTTCATTGAATACTTCCCTTCTCCTCTACCATGTCTAAAACTTCTTCGTTTGTTTTCCTCTCTACCCATTGTATGGCTCTTCTCTACACCCGTGTTTCAAAAGCCTCAAATCTACTCTTATCCTCACGCCCCATCAGCTAAGCCTCCGAGCCACATGAAACTACTCTCCATATCAAAGTTTTCAAAAAGTTTTTCTTTGCATCTTTACTTGAGACATCTGTTATCATCTCCCACCTATATGTAGAACAGCTTCTTTGCTTATTACAATTGCTTAATGCTCCTACTACTCGGCCATCCCTCTAAAAAACGCTTCATAAATAGCTGAAGTGTTGTACATGTTCTAGATTATATCCCCAACTTCAATGTTTACCTTAGTCTTTCAATTTCTTCAGAATCTCATTGCCTTTGTTTTCTTGTAATTGATTCTCAACCTCTATGATACTAATACTGCAATGTACTAAGTAATGATTGATACCCTTGGACTGACCGACCAAATGACGCTTGATCATCCACAATTTTCAATTATTTGCGAAGTTCCCCATCTGCACGTACTTTCACTTCAGTCTGACTGCCACCCTCCAATTACCTTACTTGCCATTTCCGCCTTGTATACTTATGTTTTGAAAAGAACGCAATAATAAAGACATCTTGTCCCCCTGTCTGGCCTATCTTTCTCCTTTGCCTGGCACTGCCCATCCCAACTCTGTGTGAGTCATGTATAGTTTCAGGATAAGTCGTATAATCCACCTCTCCCCCTACATCCTATCAAATAACTCCTAATTATGCCCAGTTCACCTCGTAAAACTCTGTAAAATCACCGATGATATACAAATACATATTGGTTACACTCTATTTTGTCACATAATTATTGTGGAATTACGCTTATCTATCCGCTTTCTAAATTCAAACTGATCTTCTGCTAAGTACTCGTTTGCTCTCCGTTCCATCTTTTTTTTATGATCCTAAGTACCCCCTTTGTCGCGAGAGAAATAAAACTTACAGTCCTATAGTCCTCACAAGTTGCTACTTTCCCCTTTTTTGGAAATGAGCACCATTACCGATCCGGCAAATTCTTCCGGCCAAATTCCTCCCTCGGGTATCGTACGAATGAGCCCAAAATGCTATCTCTCCCTTCCCCATTTCCCTAGATTCATGAGTAGTTCTGCAGAATTATTATCTTTCCCACTGTGTTCTTCAATTTTATTTTCGTTTAGGCATATTATTCTCATTTTTAAGAATTTATGGCTCTTAACTATCGTCATCAACATGCACATTTATTTCCTCCGTATTTTTTTCCACCTCTTCATGTTCCTTTCGATCAATGTTATATCTGTTGCATTTCTAACAATATAAACAAAATTTCAGTTTTTAAGTCTTGACAGTTCCTTCATTTTTCTGTATAGCACGAATATTTTCCCCTGCCTCCGTAAACCTTCCTTATCCTTGCATTACTCCTTCCACTCAGTCTCCTATTCCCGATTAGTTTCTCACCTAGGATGAACTCTTTAGATTTTCTTCTCCCTAAATCAATACCACATTCTTCCACCTTCTTCTTACATTCATCTTCCTAATCATATGTTGTGCAATCCATGGCTACCCAACTCTTTTTTATTTGCCGTACCTATTGTTTCGTACATCGCTTTCATTCATTTCTTGTTTGAGATATTGCCATCTTTCTTCCACTATACCCTGTCCCTTATCCTCACCAAGAATTTTATCAATTTCCTGCAGGTACTTCTTCCATTTTGCTTATTTTAAGTCTTCTGCATTCCATTTCCTTATATTTCTTTAATTTCTCGTTACCTTAAATTTATAATAACTTGTCATGAGTATTTTATTGATCCGATGTGCACTTTCTCCGGGGACACTGTGTCGATTAACCATAGTACTTCTAAGTCTATGCCTGGCCATAACATAATATAAGTGATATCACTATAATCTCGGGGTCTCCCGATATTTTGCATGTGTACCTACGTCTATTTTGGTCCTTAAACCCCATATTAGTCGCGATTTGACTATTTTTGCTTCAAAGCCATCACTTCTCTTCGCAGTTATTCCTTTCTCCTGAACCGTACTCTCCTACCTCGCTCTCCCAACTCTCACATCGCCTACCAACACATTTTAATTTCTTTCCAGATATATTCGCAATCCTTTTATCAATTAATTGAACATATTATCCACCTATTCCTCCTTTAGACTCTGGGAATCACTCATGAAACGAAGGTTAAACAACAGACTAAACCTTTTGCGTAAATTGGAAGAATGTCTCTTGAACAGTGATGTTGCAAATGCATTATTGCCCCCAACGTACTATGGTAGGCTTGATCATGTCAATAATATTAGAGAGATTAAGTATAGAACAGATAGATTGCCATTTTTTCCACGAACAATAAGGGATAAGAATATCCGTCCATCATCCGTCGGAGGAGTTGCATTCATTTGATTCGCACACTTCAAATAGTTAATATTTTTTATTTCCTTGAGAAATCAGGTAGGAGCATGATCCTGTGAGCACGTGCTTCTGATACTTAATATAAAATTTTCGTGTGATGATTGCAGTTTTGAAGTATGTCTGTGAATCCAAAGTGCTTTGATGCTGTTATGCTGTAGGTTTTGACGGGAGTGCCTTGAATAAGCAGTCGTACAAGGTCATTCTGTGTGTAGAATGTCAATACTAAATTCTTTAAATTAAAAAAAAACAAATACAAAAATACCATTTGCTAGAATGTATTCCTGGATTACCAATAGATTGACCGCATCCGCACCACATTCATCACACTTCTTCTTCATCGCCTATTCATTACCATGGCTACCCCACGTTATCTCTCCAATGCTCCACAAACTATTGTGTGAATTAACTTTCTCTCCAATAATCCCCGCTACCGTTCTATCTCATCTCTCCCATGTCTAAGATGTCTATTTTCCTCTCTCCGTCAATCATACAATGCATAGTCCCAATATTCCGAGTCCCAATTTTCACTTTGGCGTCCCTGTCCCTTTTCTGTTGTCATCCGCTCGGCCGTGCAAGGATTTCGTGGAATGAAGATCGCGGGGACCTTGCCGGATACGGCACTCGCCCACGAGGGCAAATTACCGTAGTCACCACGACTCATTTTCTTATTTAATTCCATCATGTTTTTTAGTGATAAAACATTTTAAAGTAAATTTTACAATTAAAAAGTTTTTCCCTGCTTTCCTGAATGGTGTTTAAACGTGACACCATCACTAAAATTGCCGCTTCAAATTAAATCAGACGCTTGTCATTTTCGTTGAAAATTACCGTGAAATTTGATCAAATAATTTCACATTCATCTCTATGGCAAACAGACCAAGCCAATATTCTTCCTATGCGCAGTAGACATTTAATTACAAAATTTGCGTCTTAGTATGGAATGGGCAGTTGAAGGGAGATTAACCCAATCTTTTCTAACAATAGCACCGTTGTGAGCGTTTGTGTGTTGTGACCAAAGTCAAATATTGTCCATACGCACCTCCTCCGCCTCCACCCACTTCCGCCGCCGGCAAATAGAGCCACTCACTCCTGTGGCGCTCAGAGCGGCCAATGGAGCCAATAGGGGGGCCAATGCGGCCCATGACGAGGGCCTCTAATCGGCCCAATCATCCCCTCCACCGCGACGATAGCGCTCAGGGAGAGCACGGAGACGGCGAGGAGGCGAGTGTCTCCTAACCCCCCCCCTCCCCTCCCCCCCCGAAACCCCCTGTGGTCACGCTGACCAACTCAGAGGCGTCCGTCTCACCCCGTGGCCACGTCGATCTCTGTTCCTCCCTCTTCCCCTCCCCGTGCCTCCTCCTACGCTCGTGCCTCCTACCCCCCGTGCCTCCCCCCCGTGCCACCTCCCCGTGCCTCCCCCCCGTGCCACCCCCCCGTGCCTCCCCCCCCTTGCCTCCCCCCCGTGCCTCCCCCCCAACTGATGCCCCTCTCCGCTCGCTCGGACGGCACGGCGGCTGTTCCAGGGGTCGTCGCATGGGATAAAGGTGAACCTCTTCCCCCGACCCCACCGCCGCCCCTCGATCGGAACAACCTTACCCCCGAGTTGCACGACTCCCGCTACGGGATGGTAACGAGAGGGGAGCCGGGTACACACGCGTGATGGGGGCGCTCGCTCGCATCTAACGGCGCGGCGATGCCACCCCTGGTCCTAAAAATGCTACGAAGTGGTTCACACGGGGTGCAACAAGCACGCGTAAACAGGCCCCACGGGCAATTGGGGGATTTCTGAGAAACGAGGATAACGTGAGAGGGTTCGACTGCTGGCCGGTTGGCCCGGGTTCGATTTCTCGGAGGTTCTTTGGACACCGTTAGCTTCACCAAAGTTGTGTATTTGTCGGGAGTCAGATCTTCTCGGGAGGTCGGAGGCTGCACACGGGCAAAGGTGCTGGCAACCATTATCACTCCGGTAGCGCGTGAATATTACACCCAGTTTAGGGATTAGTACAACAGGAATCACCTCCTTACCCTCACCTACCAAATCAACCCAATATGATTGAATACTATTGTTAGAAAATATTGATAGCATTCGAGATTTCAAAGTTGGGTCTATTTCTGTTTTCGCGAAGGATCTACAGCCTGGTGAGTCCTTCGGTGAAACTGAGAGTTTTAATCTGTTAGTCCGTATCTATTATTTTTGGCGACTACAATACAAAATAGCGATCAAGTGTGGATAATTCATGACAATTAAAAACCACTTACAGCGTTTAGAGAACTCATTTAGCGTTTGGCAAAATAATCCAGGAACCGTCTGTTGCAACGGATTTAACGCTAACGACATTGACTCCGTGGTCACTAGTAAGATGCACTTTACAATTTTGGGCTTCACTTCGTGGAATTGCTTGATGTCCATATTAAAGAGTTTGTTATTTTTCACAGATCTATTTTTTCAAATATTAATTTGTCTTTAATGAACTCCGGGCACTTTTCCACCAACCCACTTCCATCCAACACTACGACACTACTTCCTTTGTCTGCCTTCTGGATGATGAGATCTTCTTTCCTAATGGTGTTCCTCAGCTGTCAGATCAAGGACGTGCGCGTTTAAAAAAATGATTGATTTGCTTTTGTCTGTGGAGTGCATTCTGTGGAAAATTGCCAACTCTTTTAATTTGGACTAGAAAGATACGTTTATTTGCGGCGGTTTACCGTGATATCCGTAAACCTTAGGACACATTAGGTTTATTGGATGATCTTAATGATATAAAATGATGGTGCGACAGTGTGTAGCGATCAATATTTTGAAAAAGAGCAATTCCCTCCAGAATGCCTACTGCATCGGGAGCACCGAAATGGAATATGTAGACTCGATTAAATACCTAGGCGTTACCCTCACTCGCGACCTCTCCTGGGTAAAACATGTACGGAGAATATGTGGGCAAGCTAACAAAAAATCAAGATTTATTAGAAGAGTCCTGGGTAAAAGTATCTGGGATTCTCACGAAGTTGGATTGATTGCCGAATTGGATCGCGTGCAGCGTATAGGAGCTAGGTTTTTGAAACGCTGTTATGATAATCTTAGTTGCGTATCCAAAATATTAGTGCAGCTGGGTTGGAAATCACTCAATGGAGCGAAGTTTAAATTACAGATTGAAGCTCTTGCTTCTGAATTGGTAGGACGCATCTCTTTAGTAGTGATGTTGAAAATGTATTATTACCCCCATCGTACTACGGTAGAAGGGGCCATATCATTAAAATTAGAGAGATTAAGTGTAGAACAGATAGATATAAGATGTCATTTTTTCCACGATCGATAAGGGATCAGAATATCCTAATTCGACCGCAGGGTGGGGGTCATATTTGGGTCAAAATTAGTCCGAAGTATATTCACCCCCTGCCGCACACCCTAACGGTGACTTGTAGGGTAATAAGATATCAAATATATCCTATTAATTGCATCCACAATATGAAAATACCTACGACCATTGTTAAAGATTCTCCTGAAACGGGGCATTTTCGGGAGGTTAGATAGACCGAGTGTCACCCCAACGACAACCCTCAGATACAGCTGTTTGAGTGCTTCCTTACTCTGCCCCGAGGGAACTCGATCCCCTCCCCTGCGTGCTTGCGATGCCCTCCCGCTTCTGCCGTCCAGGGCCGCGAATGGGTTCAGCCGCAGTGGAGCACGACATCCATCCACGAGGCGAAGCCACAGAGCGCCCTCCCATCGCCCCATCACGCCAAAGGGGACCAGAGAGAGTCACGCCCACCGTCCTTAAACAGTGTTTTTAGGGCCATCTACCACCCACCCCCGCCCCCCGGTGGCCCGCCAGACCCCCAACCCTCATTCCTACCCGAACCCGATGCACTCTCGAGGGTGTCGGGCGCCATCGGAATTCCGCCCCCTCCCACCTGGGTTCTCCCTCTGGTACCCGCGGGCAATTCGCAGGGGCCTCCCTCGCCGACGATCAGGGCCGAATTCCAGAGATGGTCCTCGACGGAAGAATACGTATTTCAGAGGAATCAGGGTGTGTCAGTGAATGTATAGAAGTATGGATCGGGAATGTACAGTAGCCTTTACGATAGATCAACAATAATGGCGTAATACCAGAAACGGAGTCCTCCACAGCATATACTTAGAGAAATTATTTCCAACCCATCGCCCACTGCCGAAGCCAAGGTGAAGTTTGCAGCTCGTAGCTTCTTCGGGGCTACGGCCCAGATCCTAAATCCTTCGAAATCTCTTTCCTTCGACATTCATGAGCGGTGGTGACCTTTGCCGAAGACCCGTGTCCTCGACGGGGGCTCGGAGCGTTATTGTGAAAAAGTAGAGGGCGGGGGATGTGAGCCAGGTAACCAGACTCAATTGTGGTCCCAGTTGTAACTGGAAGCCTCCGTAGGCGGAAAACGGAACCCTATCAAGAGGAAACGCATCAACACCTCTCTCGTACGCATGCAGGTTTCCCACGTGAAACCCTAAATATGTTTCCCTTTGATGTCCCACAGTATGCTTCCAACCTGGCTATATTGGTTCATTCGCAATCTGTATGCCAAATCGGAAAAATGTGTATCAAATATCGATAGCGTGCCCGAATATCGTGGAATGGACCTCGCCGCCGCTCTTCGCGCGTTCCTCCACTTCCCCTTCACTCTTGGTTTCTCGTGGGCAATGGCACTTTCGGAGGCCTGCAAGTTAACCTGCCTCACACAAAGGATGTGACCCTCTTTATTGATTCCTTATGCGGAGTCAATGCGTTCGAAAAAAATCCTGGGAGTGCGTTACCGACGAATGGGGCGCCAGCCCCGTGGGCGACCCTCCCTCCTTCCCCCCAACGCCCGATTTCAACACACCGTCGTTCCCCCTCCCCTATACTGAATTCTTCATTTCACTCCCGCCTCCGAAGGAAAAATTGTTTTCAATTTCATCCACCCTCCGCCAGAAGCCACTCATTCTTCTTCGAAATGCCGCTCCTTCCACAAAAGGTTAATTAATAGTTTCAAATCCTTCAGCTCGTGACGTCCTACAGAGTTCTGTCATCTGGACCCTCTCGGAAGTAATTGCTTCCTTTATTAGCCCAATATTCCGACTCAAATTTTCATACTTTTTTTAGTGCTCGGGTAAGGATAAAAATATTTTTCAATTGAATTTTCATTGGACAATAATTAATATTTTGATTTACTTCACCGAGCTTGTATTACGAGGGTCATCCGGAAAGTAGTACCCGTTCGTGCCGCATGAAGTGCTGACGACGCGAGTAGCCGCTGGACGAGATCAGATAGCTTCAGTGGCTCGTCTGCCTTCTCTGAGCCAAGTTGCGTGACGCTAGCATTGCCTGTGTTGTTTCTGTGATTGTTTACAATGTTTAAAAAAATTGAGAACGCCGCCAGTTGTGAAGTGAGGGCAGTGATTAAATTCCTCAATGCAAGAAACGTTCGCCCATGTGATATTCATCGCCAATTAAAGGAGGTGTATGGAGACAATGTAATGGACGAGTCGTCTGTTCGGCGGTGGTGTCGCAACTTCAACATGGGGAGGGGGAACACACACGACGATGAGCGTTCGGGGAGACCGTCTGTCATAACAGACCAACTGGTGAGCTCAGTTGACGAATTCGTGAGGAACGATCGGCGCGTCACAATTGATGACATCTGTGAGCATTTTCCCAATGTTTCTCGAACAATTGTTCATGAAATTGTTAAACACCATCTGCATTATGCAAAAATTTGTGCAAGATGGGTCCCTCGCGTATCTCAATGAGCTGGCGGCGAAGGACTATGCAGCAGGAATACAGAAACTTGTCACACGTTATGACAAATGCCTTAATTTGCTTGGAGATTATGTTGAGAAGTAGTTTAAAGTATCCTCTTTCAAATAAAATTTTTTATGTTTGTTAATATTTACTTTTGTGTCTTTATTTCACGAACGGGTACTACTTTCCGGATGACCCTCGTATATTACAGTAGCTCCTTTGGAATTCTTCCCTAATGGTGTGACAAGCTGTCGAAAATTGCTTTTCATTGGGACCTACTGACGAAAGATATGCAAGGCTATATATGTATGCATGTATATATTATATATATATATATATATATATATATATATATATATATATATATATATATATATATATATATTTATGTGTATGTGTATATATGTATGTGAGTCGCGGCAGTCCAGGGGTAGAGTGTTAGGCGGTAGCTCCCACCCGTGTTTGATTCCCGGGCAAGGCACTCTGGGTACCTGCAGCTCCACTCAAGCTGTAAGATTTTTCGGGTACCAGGTCTTACTGGGAAACCATAACCGGCACAGGGAAAGGAACTGGCCCCCCTACCCTGATGTGTGAATTTCACGCGCCGTCGGGCTTAGTACTGGGTGAACTCTACCAACACCTATCAAACCGACCTTTGGGTTGATTACTATGTTTATGGTTTATATGTATACGAGGAATACCCATAAGTAAGGGCCGTTTGGTCACAGGAAAAAATATACTCATATGAAACACATTTTATTGTCACTTTTAGTTAGCTACAAACCTACTTCACTTCTCTACATAATTGCCGTTCACTTCTAAGCCTTTTTCGTACCGCTGCACCAGCTTCTTTAACCCCTGTGCATAGAAGCTCGCCGCCTGAGAGTTGAACCAATTCACAACGCCGTTCTTGAGTTCCTCTTCGGTTTCGAAACGTTGTCCACCGAGCCACTGTTTCAAGTGCAAGAAGAGGAAGTAGTCGCTAGGTGCAAGGTCAGGGCTGTGTGGTGGGCGGTCCAAGACGGTCATCTACGCTGATATCAGTTTGATCATGCACTGGAACAAAGTCAGTCACACGAAAGAAGGTACCACTCATTCAACAATATTCCATAGCAGGACATATATATTCAAATTATGCCGGAGGAGTGTTAAAAAGATGGGTCTATCAAAAACAAAATAGACATTATATTGACCAAATATATACACTGCCAATGCTAATTATCTCCCCCGTGCCTGCGGTCAAATCTAAAAGTATTTTGATCTCTAATGGTACGAGAAAAAAACGACATTTAAAATCTATTCGTTTTATTATCCATCTCCTTGATTTTATGCACGTGATCTGATCTACCACAATAGATCGGGGCCTATGATGTCTTTAACGCCCTAGGATAAGTAGCCTGCCTAAAATGTCCGCACTAAATTTAACCTGCATTTAAAGCTACGATCAACTAATGACTCCCATCCCGTTTTGGGTGACCTGGGTTCCCAGATATATCGATGATATTTTCCTTCTCTGGCCACATGGTACTGATTCCTCGCAAACGTTCATTTACGACCTCAATTCTTCATCCTCTGTCTCCTTCAATTCTACCGTTTCCTATTAATAAATCACCTGACTAGATGTAAACGTATCATTAATAGACGAATTCCACACTTTTGTGCATATAAAACCGAAAAACAAACAAAAATACTTACATATTAAGCAGTTGCCATCCACATAACATTAAATGCTTCATTCTTTATTCTCTTTCCATAAGAGGACACAGAATCTGCAATAATCCCAACTCTCTTGATAAAGTCCTCTCAAATCACTCCATGCTCTCCTCCGACGGAGTTATCCTGAATCCCTCCTACATAAGCAAAACAATCCAAAGATATGCCTACACTCCCAAACCTTCCTCCACCGCATAAATCCACCCTCTTTCAATTTGTATCTGCACTGGGGTCTCTGAGATCTATCCTATAAAACCTCAACCGTATCCTCAAAAATCATCACTCCACCGTCAACCTTTTTCCCAAATGTCCCCCGTTACTTTCAAACACCCTGCCAACTTATCAAAACAACCAATCCCCTCCTTTAATCCACGCCCCGTCTCAAAGCCACTCCTATGCCCTGCAATAAACCTATATGCAAAACATGTCTTATTTTCAAAACCCGAACCCCATCCCTCTCCCACCGGCTTTTTAACGCTCTCCCATCAATTCCCTACTCCTTACGTACGAGTACTTCCAGCAATTCAGCAGATCTTCTGAAGTGCCAACTATGTCCTGCTTTTTATATTGGACAGTGTACCACACCCTTAAATATTAGAATCAATAACCACCGGTCCTCAGGCAAGAACATTCTCTGATTGGGATGCTCCCAATCTCAAAACACCCCTCCAAACATTACACTCCCTTTGATAAATGCTATAGTGTCTCCATTTTAGCATCCCTCCACTCAAACTCGAAGCAATAGAAAGGCATTTATCTGGCTTCTTGATTCCTGGAATGAACCAGGTATTAATATTAGACATTAATTACCCCAATCTTCAGATATTTTCATCCCCCTCCGCTCCCAAAACCCTCCATATTATTCTCACACTTCTAAAAATTCCCCTCCCGACTCCTCTCCTCGCAAACCTTTCCACGCCTTTCCCTTCCATCAAGCGTTCCCGGCTCCTCTTGTTAAATACTTCTTCCCAGCTCCTTCCTTCTCTTTCTTGAGAAATGTGGCAGTGCCACCGAAAATTCGGAATACGTGTGAGTTTCTTTCTTGTGTGTTTCTGAGCTTTTGTTTTGTTTGCAAGGTCTTGATGTACACACACACATATGTATGAATATAAATATATATATATATATATATATATATATATATATATATATATATGTTTTTTGTGTTTTTAAGAGATTTTCTTTCTAGTTGAGAGCTATCTCGGCTTCCTTGTTGTGCTTAACATACTATACCTAACATTCTGTGTATTCCATTTGTATTTTGTATCTCCGGCGATTCTACTTCACAAAAATAACATTTTTTCGACAAAGGTCTAACAAGCCTCCGCTTTAGCCAAGCATTCTCGTCTTGATTTTGATTTATGTTTGGTTCTTACAGATCAATAGGTATTGACATTTTTATGCTCTTCTCTTTTGGGAAGAGTAACCAAACCTTTATAAGAAGTCCGTCGTCAACTTACCCGAAGAGTACGTACTACAATCTTTGTTCCTCTAAAGTAAGGTCTTCACCCTTCCTTTGAGTCCGAAATCCTGAGTCTGAGGTTCTAGAAAGTATGAAATGCACCGCTCTCCTGCTGGGAGCCATCTGGTCATTTTCAATGTTGGTTTTGAAAGGTCACAGAAACATGTCTTCAAACTGTCAAACGTCCCAGCCTCATTTCCACGCCAATCAATGTTCGGCACTTGCACCCCCTTTGTCATGGAGAATGTTTGAATTTAATTCGCGTTTATCATCATATTATTTATTTATTGGACATGCAACCTAACATTGCTTAGCACAGTAAAAAGGCAACTGATAATGTTTGCAATTATTATTTTTATATTATTAATGTAAGCAGTATTATTTGTATATAGTTTTGGACAACATGGTTCATGATCGCGTAGAGTAACGGTGTAAAATGAAGAAATCGATCAAAAATAAAGGAAAATACGATACAATTATTATATAAGATGAGTATTTTATGTTTATTTATGCATAATTTTCAAAAAAAATTAGTTCTTTTCAACAGTACGCATCAATTATTGCTTCTGAATCGCATCGTTAATGTTAGGATGCGCGTCACTTCAAAAAGTCGACTGAGCATGTAGCATTTCAAATCACGCATCTGGCAGTGTTTGGCGACTGGGTGAGAGGGCACATACCTCCCCTCCACTCCCCTCCCCTCTCCCCGGAAACCAACAAGCCACGCTCGCCTCGAGTAGCAGCAGCAACAAGGGGAGGAATATTTTTGTTTCGCCACATTTCCCATCCTTCCGCTTCCGTGGCTTCCCCGTCTCTCTGTAGTTTATGACCCTCCGCGCTTCCCCCCCCCCTCCGCCCCTTCCCTCGCGCCGACAAACCCGACCCGTGGCGGGCGTGGCACGGGGGGAGCGTGTGTTTTGTCTGCGAGAGGAAGAGGAGGCCATCCTCTCACCCCATTCCCGACAGCACGGCGAAAGTCCGCCGCCGCACCTGGAGTGACGGCGGCGGGCCGTCTCACACGTGGAAAGGGTTTGCTCGTCCATTCTGGGGGCGATTGGTCAAGCGAGGGGGACTTTTGACGCCTACGCACCATGATACGTACCCACTCACCTGCGGCGTACATCAAATCCTCCGAGAGAATATATAATTGAATTCCTTACTGATTAATGATTAATTTATCAATCGATGATATCTTGTGATTGTTGTTGCCACAACTGCATTAATGTTGACAATACAGGATCTATCAAAAAAATAAGTGGAATTATTTTTCCCCGCCGACGAGGACGGTTGCAGAGGGGCGATTCGTGATGGCAAAGGTGATTGAAGAATTTTGTTTGAAATTTGTTGTCTCAGGCGTAATTTTATGGAATTTGCACAACATATTAAAATGAAATTAAATAATTTACTTTGTAATTCCACACTTGGAATATATGCTAGACTGGACCGCGGAATACTGCTAGACCGAACCTCTGCTCGAGCTTCGCGTCACGAATTCAAGGGACCACGTTCTACGCAGCAACGGCACGTGAAAAATTAGAGTAGATAAAATAAAATAGTTGGTTAAAGATCCAACGAAGCAATGTCCAAAGGAATGGTTTTTCACTGTCACAAGATGTTCCGGGAGTGTAGAGAAGAGAGAGTTTGACGACGAGGAACGGCCTGGGCGTCCGTCGACGAAACAGTGCGACTAATATTTACAAAAACTGAAAGACATGATCAAATCCAATCAATGCCTGAGTTTCAGAATGTTAGCAGGTTAGCGTAATATTCCGAAAACCATTGCATTCTTAGGGAAGATTTAGCCATGAAAGAGGTGTTCGCCAAAATGTTCCCGAAGGTGCTGTCGGAAGATCACAAGGCTACTCATGTGACAATGTCAAGGGATCTCTTGGACCGCCATGAAAGTGACCCACAGCCCCGATGTGGCACCACCGGACTAATTTTTTTCCAATAATAAAAAGGAGCTAGAAAGACAACCATTTTGGAACGATGGATAACGTCAGATAGGCCGTAATGAAGTGCCTGAACGAGAATCCCATCGAAGTCTTCCAGGAAGCCTACCGCGACCGGCAGAGGCGCTGGCATCGGCGCATCCAAGCACAAAAGGGCTATTCTGCAGATTTTCGGTAATTTGTACTTTAATCTGCCCTACATTTTTTGTCGGATTATTTCCACTTATCTTCGGGACAGACTGGGTAGCTTTGAACGAACGGTATTCTAAGTTGAGTTGCTTTCGTATTCGATTTGTTTAACATCAATCAGTTTCTGGAGAACACCAGTTTTAGGCCATACGAAATCATGTGTCGCCAATTTTATCAATAGTTTCCGTACGGAGAATATATAAGTGCCGATATATCGAAGAAATATGAATTTAGTCGGTGGACGTTAAGAAAGCTATTAGGCGTGTTGGGCGCCCGGGAGGGCACAATCGCCCTCGGATTACCCCCCGTTCGACTCCACGCGTGTTCTAGTTCGCATGAATTACGATTTCCATCCCACCCCATGATATGCAAAACAATTAGGAGTGGTGGAGCTGAGCCATGATGCTATCACCAATGGCGTGCACCAATGCCGTCGACGTCGCTCGAAGTGACCAAAATGTATCACCACGCTGATGTCAGTAAACGCACCCACTGCCGGTATTGTAATTTCCACACCCAGGGTCGATACCAAAGGGGGAAAAATTGCACATCCCCGGCCGCACCCTCAAGCCCCGTCCGCCAGGTGGCATTCTACGCTCGGGAGAGTGAGGAAGCGGAGGGTAGGCGGCGGTAGTATCGCCCTCAACGCAACAACGCCCCTTCTCACCCTCCTCTCACAACCCTCCCCCTTCACCACCCCGCTTACAACCCCCTTACTACCCGCCCCAACCCCCTTTCGTCCCACACCGGTTTCCCTGGCGAGGGGATCCGGAGAGGGTGGCGGAGGTGGCTTGCCGGAAGGAGTCGGGGGAAGTATCGGACCAGAAGAGAAGAGGTCGTCCCTTCCATCTCACACACCCCGGCTGCTACGAAACGAAAACTGTTGCCTCCCATTGTCAGCAGATGACTGCTGCTCGCGTGCAGGGGAAGCCGCCATCTCCCGTCCCTCCCCTTTTGGCGCTCGCTCACCCCCCCCCCCACAACCCAAATCCAGCGCTTTCAGACACTCGGGCGCGAGGAAATACTACGAATGGATGTTACTTACTTGCGTTCGACATGTTTGGTGAGCCTCAAGTGGCCCTCTGACTTTTCCAACTTGATTTACTACGGCATTAGTAGTTTTAACAAATTCCGGAATTTTTTGATGGCGCTTCTGTTAAGGACTAACAGATCACGATTGTACAGGTATACTTACCGAAATAATAGCAAGTACGTTTCAACGTTAATTTTTAAATTGTCGCTGCCTTACAGCTTTCGTTGTTGCCAAACAAAACTTTTTACTGTTTCTCCTTCTGTCCGCAGATGAAGGTGGCCTTGCGACCGAAAATTTCGGAATACGTCTAAGTGTCCTTTTTTTATATCTTTTTCTTTGTGTTTGCTGGCCAGCGCCATCTCGTTTCTTCGTTTGAATAATTATTCACATCCATGCGAATTTCGTGCAATAAATACATATATGTATATGTAAATATAGTGGCTCTCTTCCTTGATAAAGGTGGTAACGACCACCGAAAATTCGAAAAATAGTGAGTCTCTTTTTTGTGTGTTTCTGTGTTTTTGTCTGTGTCCACTAGTGCTAAGTGTTATACATTATATATATATATATATATATATATATATATATATATATATATATATATATATATATATATATATATATATATATATATACACGAGGGTCATCCGGAAAGTAGTACCCGTTCGTGAAATAAAGACACAAAAGTAAATATTAACAAACATAAAAAATTTTATTTGAAAGAGGATACTTTAAACTACTTCTCAACATAATCTCCAAGCAAATTAAGGCATTTGTCATAACGTGTGACAAGTTTCTGTATTCCTGCTGCATAGTCCTTCGCCGCCAGCTCATTGAGATACGCGAGGGACCCATCTTGCACAAATTTTTGCATAATGCAGATGGTGTTTAACAATTTCATGAACAATTGTTCGAGAAACATTGGGAAAATGCTCACAGATGTCATCAATTGTGACGCGCCGATCGTTCCTCACGAATTCGTCAACTGAGCTCACCAGTTGGTCTGTAATGACAGACGGTCTCCCCGAACGCTCATCGTCGTGTGTGTTCCCCCTCCCCATGTTGAAGTTGCGACACCACCGCCGAGCAGACGACTCGTCCATTACATTGTCTCCATACACCTCCTTTAATTGGCGATGAATATCACATGGGCGAACGTTTCTTGCATTGAGGAATTTAATCACTGCCCTCACTTCACAACTGGCGGCGTTCTCAATTTTTTTAAACATTGTAAACAATCACAGAAACAACACAGGCAATGCTAGCGTCACGCAACTTGGCTCAGAGAAGGCAGACAAGCCACTGAAGCTATCTGACCTCGTCCAGCGGCTACTCGCGTCGTCAGCACTTCATGCGGCACGAACGGGTACTACTTTCCGGATGACCCTCGTATATATATGTATATTCATTTATTTAGCGGGTCGTGGGAGTCCAGTGGGTAGAGCGTTGGACTGCTGACCAGAGGGTTCCGGGTTCGATTCCCGGGTAAGGCACTCTGGGCGCCTGAAGTTCGTCGGTTCTGCTTTTATCTGTACCAGTAATATTCTCTCCGTTGCTTGTTCTGTGTTTGATACGCTCCTTTCCGCCTCTTTATTCAATATTATGGCGACCCCTTGTCGACTCTCGTCCCATTTACTGTATATTATTCTATAACTATCACTCAAATAATCCCCGCTATCCTTTCATCTCACCTCGAATAAACCTAAAATATCTATTATTTCTCTGTCAACCTCTCGCTTAGTCTCCAATTTCCCTGTCCTCAGCCTTTTCCTGACTTTCCAAGTTCCTAATCTAACTAATTTGGTGTTCTTCTCATGCGTCTTTTCTCCTGCTGCTGTCGATTTTCCTCTGAAAGGGTTTCGTGAGATGACGACCGAGGAAGTACCGCTGCCGGGTACGGCACACGGCCGATTGGGTCAAAGCCCGTAGTTGCCAAGACTCATATTCTCTATTCTGCCCATGATTATATTCTTGGGAATAATAATTAGGTGGTTTACCGTTTCCGTCCTCAATAGTATTTTTAATGTGACACCATCACTCAATGGCGCCCCACTGGGGTCAGACGTCTAATAACCGCCTCACTGCGGAACAGACGTTTAGTGCACTACCTTTCGTCCTGCTCCTAACCTTAGACGTATATGGGTGACCCCACCTGGAGAAATTTTCATAATTTCCGCCAGCACAGCTCTAGAGATCATCGGAACGCACAAGCCCTTCCACCACGTCAAGTTTGTTGTCCATGGGAGGAGTGTGTGTTTGTGTGTCTGTATGTGTGTGTCTGTATATGTGTCTGTGTGTGAGTCTTTTTTTTCCGAAGAGTTGGAGAATACTTTACGCACCATCACGAGCCATCGGGACTCGCGGTGTGTGGGACTCTCCCAGGGTGGGCACTTTTTCCACCAGTGGCCCATCCCTCGGCCTACCCATAAACTCCAACTCTTATTTGTGCCTGCCCCCAGGGAACCGCCATTAAGCATTACTTCGGTAGGGCAGTCATGCCTCTTAGGCCACTTCTGTTGTTAATTCAGTCCTCTAATGACGCTGCTGAGATTCTCCCTTCTTCAACTCGCCTGATGCGGCTCAGCTCCTCTATTGCGGTTGTCGCCAAAGTAACCGCAGCATTCCAGTCTGCCTCTGATCTAAGCAGAAAGTACCCAAACCTTCCAGGGTCATGAGACCTTGCCATGTGCTATGAAACGCTTCTCTTGCCTCAGTGAATCGTGGACATTGAAACAAAACGTTCTCCACATCCTGGTCCTCATCAAGGCAGACCGGGCACTCCGCGCTACTATGCATCCCAATGCGATGTAGGAAGCTACGGAAGTTTCCGTGGCCGGTAGGTACCTGGGTGAGCTGGAACGTTACATTGCCATGTCGTCTGTCAATCCATGCTAATATGTCCGGGACAATTCTATGGGTCCGTCGACCCTCCTTGGCTGCATCCCACCTCTGCTGCCACTCCTCCATCATTTCCGACGACCATTGATATCGACTGCTCCACTGAGCTTCCTCATGTGTCGTATTTCGCCGGCCTCTTTGGGAGCTCTTGGCGCGTTCCTTTGCCAGGAGATCTATTGGAGGAAGTCCCCCAATCATGGAAAGGGCAATGCCGGATACTGAGCGATAGGCTCGTGTAACCCTTAGGGCCACCGTCCTATAAGCTCGACGGCAGGTTGCTCCGTTACTTTTATTCTTGCTCAGTGCACCGGACCATACTGATGCCGCATACAAAATCACAGAAGTGACCACAGTAGCCAGTAGTCGCCGCCTAGATTCTCTTGGCCCTCCGATGTTGGGCATAATTTCTGCAAACGCTCCAGCCACCTTCGATGCCTTTGAACCCACCTTCTGGAGGTGCTCCATGAATAGAAGCCTTCCATCAAGAGTCACCCCCACCTGTGTGTGTGTCTGTTTCTCTGTGTGTGTATGTGTCTGTGTGTGTGTGTCTGTGTGTGTGTGCCCGTGCGTGTGCGCGTGGGTGTGTGTGTGTTTTCCCGCCAAACGGTGAACAAATACTTATTTGCATAGAAATAGATATAAGGAAAGGGATAGGAACACACATAAAGGACGTACACAGGAGAAGTGGGGAAGGCGGAACCAGGCAAACCACGAGTGTAAAAATAGCTGGGTGTAACACCTCCCTAACACCACATCTTAGCCAAAGAATCTGGGCACTTGGTTGCATAAATCATTGCAGATCTTAGGGTAAATTACGTTTCCTAGATAGCTCAAGTGGTTAAGAGCCTCCGCCCGGCAAGTGGAAAGCTGCGAGGTTCAATTCCCGGTCTAGGAAATATTTTTACACTCGTGATTTGCCTGATTCCGCCTTTCCTGTGGTCGTTCTTTACGTGTGTTCCTATCCCTTTTCCTTATATCTATTTCTATGTAAATGAATATATATATACGTAAATTAATATATATATATATATATATATATATATATATATATATATATATATATATATATATATATATATATATATATATTATTATTATTTATTATTAGGTAATCTAACGGTTAAGGTAGGTTTTTGGATGGACATAATTACTAATTAAATAATTTGTGACTCATAGCAAAACACAACATCATACTCTACATCAGGTCCCTCTTCAGCTCTGAGTACTTTCTTCCTCCCTTCATCCCGTCCAACATCCCTATCCTGTTCTTTCCCTTTCCTCGTTTGCCTAACATTCTCCCCTCAATTACAGTCTTCAACATCCCGCTCCCGGTCAATACCCCCTTCATCCACTTTTTTGCCTCCATAGGATTGCTCCCAACAAACCCCTCTCCTCGCCCACCATACCTTGCACTTCCTCATTTGTCTTCCTTTCTATCTGCTTAGCTTTCTTTAACCTTCTCCACACCCACATTTCAAAATCCTCCAATTTACGCCTATCATCCTGTTTCAAAGATCATGTTTCCACGTCGTACATAACTACAATCCGTATCAAACTTTTAACCAGCCTTTTCTCAGCAACGATATCTGACGTCTTGGTCATCAATGCCCTCCTCCTTAAGAAGGCCTCTTTGCCTAGCGCAATTCTTCTCTTTACGTCCCTACTACTTTGACCGTGTTGGTCCAAAACACTTCCGAGATACGAAAACTGTCCTACCTGCGCTAGTTTTTGACCGCCTCTTTTAATGTTTAGCTTAGCCTTTTTCTTCCTAGAAAATCGCATAACCTTTGTTTTATTAATATTGATTCTCGTCCCATACCTGTCGCACTGAATTTCCAATTCACTCAGCAATGCTTGCAGCCCCTTGGCTGACTGACAAACTAAAGCTTGGTCATCAGCAAACCTAACTGATTTTATCCCCGCCCACTTTCATTCCTACCTCCAGTTCTTCCCATGCCTCTTTAATCATTTCCTCTGCATACAGGTTGAACAGCATAGTCCTCACATGATGTAGCCCTTACCTTTTTCGGAATAGGAACTAAAACATATCTCACAAAGTCTTCCGGCCAGATACCTTCCTCATAAATACTACGAATCAGCCCATATAGCCTCTTCCTCCCACATTTTCCTAAGCCTTTTAAAAGTTCCGCGGGAATGTTATCCACCCCAGGGCCTTATTTAGTCTCATCTCCCTTAATGCCCTGTCTATCTCATTGTCTAGTATGCCTGGACCTAAGCTATCTTCCTTTACGTCATGTTCCTTTTCTATGTCTAACTTTGTTGGTCTAAGCTCTTTACTATACTGTTCTTCTATATATTCCTTCCATCTCTCTTGGATCTTCCCTGCGTCAACTGTTACCTTATCCGCATTATCTCTAACTGCTATCGTTGATCTTCCTTTCTTACTTCCCGATAAAGATTTAACTTTGCTGTACAGCGCACCGATTTCACCCTTCCTCTGCAGGCACATTTACATTCTTCCATTTTCGCCGCTCATCCATCTTTGTAATCATCTCATCCGTGATCCATGGTTTCCTAGTCCTTTTATCGTTAACCGTTCCAATAGTGCCGTTTGCGGCTTTAGACGGCCCTTTCTTGAAACCTTCCCATTTTTCTTCGATAGTACTTAGCTCTTTACCATCCTCCATGATTTCCTCTACCGCCTGTTGGTATTCCTTCCTTTTCAAACCATTTAATGCTTCTACATTCCATTTTCTAACTCGCCGCCCCTGCCTTATCTTTTTGAAACGGACGCTACATTTCATAACAACTAAATTGTGGTCTGAGTCCGCATCCGCTCCCGGAAAGCTGTGGGAATTTATCACACTCTTCCTAAACCTCTGTCTAACCATGATATAATCTAGCTGATACCTTTCTGAGTCACCTGGCATTTTCCATGTATACCTGCGTCTTTTGTGGTGTCTAAACCAAGTGCTGTTGATAACTAGCCCCTGTCTCCTGCAGAACTCAACTGCTTTCTCCCCGCGGTCATTCCTCGTGCCTATACCGTAGTCCTCGACCTCGTCACCATCTCTTCCTTCGTCTACTACCGTCGCATTCCAAACCCCCATCACTATCAAATGTTTCCCTGCAGGAACACGCGCAATTATGTCCTCTAACTGATCGTTCGTCCTATCGACCTCTTCTTCCTTATGGTTGCTCGGTGGCATGTATACCTGAATAATAACCAAGTTCGTCGGTTCTGCTTTTATCTCTACTAGTAGTATTCTATCCGCTACCTGCTCTATGTGGACTACGCTTCTTCCTATCTCTTTATTTAATACTATAGCAACCCCTCGTTAGCTCACGTCCCCGCCGCTGTATATTATTCTATACTTGTCACTCCAGTAATCCCCGCTATCTTTCCATCTCACCTCGCATAGACCTAAAATATCTATATTTCCCCTTTCCATCTCTCGCTTAACATTCTCCAATTTCCCTGTCCTCATCATTGTCCTAACATTCCACGTTCCTATTCTAACTAATTTGGTCTTCTTCTCCTGCGTCTTCAGTCCTGCTGCTGCTGGTTTTCCCTTGCAAGGGTTTCGTGGGATGACGACCGCGGAAGCCTTGCCTCCCCCGCTGCCGGGCACGACACACGGCCGATTGGGCCGAGCCCCGTGGTTGCCAGGACTCAAAATATCTCTATTGTCCATCATATTTTTCTTGGGAATGATAATTGAGGTGGTTTCCCGTTGCCTTCCTCAATAGTGTTTTTAACGTGACACCATCACTTACTGGCCGCCCCACTGGGGTCAGACGCCATTGCAGCCGCCTCTCTGAGGAACAGACGCTGCGTGGACTACCTTTCGTCTGGCTCCTAACCTTCGACATATCTGGCATGGGTGACCCTACCAGGAGCAATTATTATTACTCCCGCCATCACAGCTCTAGGGGTCATCGGAACGCACAAGCTCTTCCACCACGTCAAGGTGTAGTCCGTTTAGTTTGTAGTAGTTGTAGTGTTCTGAAACATTTCTGACCTCAGAAAATTTCAGAAAAAAATGTATCTTTGTTAGGTCGGAAACTTTGCCCACCACCCTCGTATGTAAATGTATGTGTGTGTGTGTATACATATATATATGAGATTTTACATGCTGAGGTACATGCAATGACGATTGTATTATCCACTTGGTGGTTCACTACGCCAGTTAAGTTATTCTTCGGAAATATATTATCCGTTTGAAAATTTTGGTGATGCTACACTACGGATGCTGCTCGTGTTCCGATGGATTACGAAGGCCAGCGTGCCGACCCCATGCTAAGGAATAAGCAATTGACTTTACGTGTGAATTACACACGCGTTAGGGTTGGCAAAAAGTGGCCGCTCTCGCATCCATCCCTAATGACCTAAGCCGTCGGTCACCGCCCCTAATAGTGCTATTACTACTCCTAATTTGTCCTCTTTCACCGGTTTCTTTCTCGAACTTCATATCACACCTTTTCCCTTGCGTGTTTCCAAAATGGATTCAATCGATCACAGTCGCGTATCGCAGCGATAATTTATCAGCCCCCACTAAACATATCCCTCTTTAAACACATCACTTCCCCATTTAATTTCATTATTCCTTTGACTCGCCACCAGATCCGTAAATGTCTGTGGTAGGTATCCAATACGACGTTCACTATTTTTTCTGTTTTGTCAATGATTTTCTATTACTCTTCATTAGATTCTAAATCTCCACCCCTTCTAGGTCCATAGGTCGCTTGTATGCCTACTAGATTTGTCACACTCCGCATTGGACTGATCCCCTCTTCCCAGAATCCAGAGTATGTCTCTAGCAGGCGAGGAAACCCCCGCCCCCATCTCGAAAGCGGACGTCCCAGGCGGCTGGGAATGCCGCTAGGAATGACCGTCGGTGATCCATCGCCCCCGCACTCTCGCCGAGATTCGCTTCCCGTCGATTTAACGGTGTCGCCTCGCGAGATTCCTCCACTACCTCCGCCATATGGACTCCCAGAGACGGCAATCCATTGTCCCTACTCCTGCCCAAAGCGCGACCCCTTCCACACCGCGATTCGAGTGGACACAATTTCGGAGTGGGCCTTGGTTCCATTGTCGCCTCCTGTGACTCACGGGAGGGTGAAGACGGTGGACTCCACTGGGTGGACTCGTTGCCGGGTGACCCGTCGCATTCGGGGATTGTGTCCTGGGGAAGATGACTGGGGAATATACCTGTATATCGCGTCATCCCTCCGAAGAGTGGTCATCCGACACGTGCCCCTCCGTCCATCCGTTTAGCCGCCCCGAGCTTTCATAGCTTTGAAGTACGAGCCGGAGGCGGCGACGAGAGCCAACCTGGGATGGTGGGTCTTCGATTACGCATTCTGTTGACGTTCGAGCTTTCCCGTGATCTTTTTCGCGGTGCGTCGGACGTGAAATAGGAAATTGGCGATCCACCGCGGGCGAACCCTTCGAGCCTCATTCGTCGGCGACCACGGAAGCCACTACCCCTATCCGCTCGACCTTGCCATCAAAGGTACTTCCAATTCACAGAAGAATCCGGAGGAAGATGGGGGGAGGGAGTGTCTCACGATCGAGTGGGGAGGGGAAGTCACCTCCCTCGTCGCAAATTGGGTAACTAGGCCACAAAAACTGATTCGTCGCTTTTGTCAGCCGTCTGTGGGAATCGAGTGCTCTTCTCGACGGAGACTCACTCTTGACGGAATTTTTCACGCGACCGTCCATATTTGGTCGGAAATACGTATAGCACGACCATCGATACACTCTCTTGCTTCGTTGGATAGAAAACCAAGGAAGATTCGATTCCTATAATTTGACGTAAATGCTCCGGCACAACATTCATCGGACACTTTCTTTGAGGCTAATACCTTATAAGCTGTGAACAATTCACTTCTCGCAGTGATTAGTCCTTTTTGCTCCACGCTTTCTTCGGTGTTTTTGATAAGCTTTGGTTTGGAAGTCAATGCGATTGGAATACGGAGAGAAAAATGACTTGTCAGGCCAAGTGGGAGTGTTCGTACTGGTGTGCGACGTCGAAATTAAGAAAGCGCTTCATTTTTCGAAAGAGAGTGACGCCTTTTTCGCTCCGTCGTAAAATTTTCACTCCACCGCACGATGCTTCACCGGAAGTGCTGGCTGGCATGACGACGCGGCGCTTTGTGAGGCGAATTCATTTTTTTCTTCAATCCTGGCCGAGAAATGATATTTGGATCATGAAAGAATTGCCACGCGAGCTAGTGAGCGATCTTTGGCGACGTTTGTGTGCTTGATATCTATTTCGTTTTCAAAGGTAACCCTACCCGAAGTTTTGAAAAAGTAATCAACAGAGAAGCATTGATTGTGTCTCAGCGATTATCAACGTCGGAGCTTGCGGTAATCGTTGTCGTCTATAAGGAGATTTCATCAAGATGTCAAGTATACGTATATCATTTTGGTAAAATTTCCGCAATAGTTTGTATCAAGTGCACTCAATTATTAAAGGTCTTGCCGAATTGAATTTCAACGATATTGATAATAAAATGCAAGATACATGTCCGCATGGAACATCACCAAAATAATTATTGATTAATGGTGCAAAAATACATTTTCTCGCGGAAACTGGTGTAATATGCATATCCGTATGAGTTGAACAAGGTTTTTTCATATCCGTAGCACCAACCAGCCGTTTTAAAAATCATGTTTATCAATTTTTGAGGAATAACAGTCGAAATCGCATTGTGACAAATTATCAGCGCCTCAGCAGTAATCCAACATTAGTTGTGGAATACGTTTCAAAAATTAACTGGAACCTCTTCAAGAGTTCTTAAAAAAACCGTCTCTTCACACCATATGACTCTCTTGACGAAATACGCATGAATGGAAGTGGCGTTGTGGCTCACCACTCGTCATCGATACACGCACCTGGTTACACGATGGCTCGTGTGCGGTCACGATCCCACCCCCACGAGTGGATGCCACCGACCGAAGGAGGCGATTCCTTCGGGGCGCGCCTTCGTCTAAGAACCCGATGGGCGAGCGGGGATATTTAAATACGTCCGAGGAGCGCCCGCCTCACAAGTACGATGCGAGCGATTTAATTTTTCCGGGCTCCCGCGTGGAAAATCGCGCGTCGCACTTGGGCCGCGAGCGTTGTCCGTTCGCCGTCGGAAGGGGACCGTGGGTCGAGGGGGGGGGGGGTGTCACATCGGCATCTATCCCTCTGTGCAGCGCGCTGTGGGCATCCCGTCCCGGGGAAGTCGGGGAGGCTCGGCTCCATACGCAGGCTTGCGCTGGAGGGAATCGTCGTTCGAGAGAGGGGCACGGGGCGGCGGTGGGGGCTGCGAGCGTGTGGGAGGGGGGTACTTAAGGGGGAGGGAGGGGGGGCGGTTCGTACTGCGCGCCGCCTGCTGGTCCTGTCCGCGCTTACTCGCTCCGGCTCGTTCGCTCGCCTCTCCCGCCGCCTTCTCCCGCTTGCTCTCCCGCTCTCTCTCAGCTCCAGGCCTGCGAAGGAGGGTGTCCCGGGGGGAGTTGTGCTTCTGGCCGTGCGTGCTCTTCGGCCGAGGGTACACGCTCTGACGTGTGTTTCTCG
Source organism: Hetaerina americana (assembly GCF_022747635.1). NCBI lineage: Eukaryota > Metazoa > Arthropoda > Insecta > Odonata > Calopterygidae > Hetaerina > Hetaerina americana. Next base: position 92,582,718 of record NW_027286985.1, read on the forward strand.
TCGGGAAAGCGACGACGTCCCCTGAGAGCGGACGGCTTGGATTCGCGCCGGAATATTGGGGAGGAATACGACGAGCGCCGGAAAGGCTTGGCGTAGTTTCCGGGGGCGTTCCCTCCCTCCGTGTTCGCCTCGTGTCCGTGCGCGGGCCCACAGCTCCTTCACCCCGTGCATCCCTCCCCCTCCGCCCGATCGCCTTGTGGGATATTATTTATACACGCACATTTCACTGTTGTCTTCGGAGCGTCGTGGAGGTCCGTTGGCGTCTTCTTGGCTGCCAAGGATATCGGTTTGAATGAAAAAAGTGATTCTAAACGGATTTGAAAGTGTGTTGAAGAAACCCCTTTGACGTGGTGGAGTTACCTATCTGTTGACTCCCATTTCGCGAGTGAATCGTTGCTAAGTTTGGAGTGAAAAGTGATCAGTTTTGGTGGAAAAAAGGAGGAAGCGTGCACCATTCGTCAATGGTGCGAGAACAAAGTAATTATTCGATTGTGTATTGCTGCGTACGTATCTGTATTTGTCGAATCCGTGCTACGCCGAGGGAACGCACTGGTAAAATCATAGAGAAACAGTAAGGACTGGAACGGACGACTTCGCGCAATTTTCCCAGAGGATTCCAAAACTGAAAATCCCGCCGTTTCGATCGAAGTGGTTGGTAGTGTCGCTGCGTGGATTGTGATCGATCTTCTCGGTCGGCGGTGGAGTGGCGAGGAGTGGCTCTCCGTGGAGGAAAATAAAACATTTCACCTAGAGAGAAAGAAAGAGATGGAGGATTGATCAAAAACGCGAGGCGACGACATTTAAGGAAAAATATAAAGAAAACGTCGCGAGAAAAAGATATTCCTGGTTGGAAGTGAGGGAGGGAATTTAAAAAAAAGCAAGTGAGTGTTCGCTCCTCGACTGTTTCTTTTTTTTTCGCGGATCGAAGAAGTAGAGTCGCAAACGAGAGCGAAAGAGGGAGGTGTGTTCCCTCCGTCGCGGGTTGCGAGAGCTTCTTTTTTTTGGCAAAAGGCGAGGAAATCGCACAGCGCCGCAAAACCCAGCCAAGAGCGACGCGGAGCGGAGGAAAGGGAGAGAGAGAGAGAGAGAGCGTCGGTATTCAAACAGTTTGTTCGGTGTGACGACGCCCTTCGCCATCGGGACGGTGTGATCAGGGTCCCGAGCCCCCCCTCCTCTGCACAGAGAGAAGAAAGAGAGGCACGCCCCCTCCTTCGACCCCAGGGTGCGAATTCGGTGAGCCACGGATACTATAATGGAGAACAATGGAGTGATCGGTGAGTCGGCTCCGATGGCCGAATTCGACAAATCCCCGCCGAGCCTCAACGGGGGCGGCGCGGGTGGCGGAGACAGCAGCTTCGCCGGTGGGGGCGAGGACCAAGATCTGCCCCCGCCGCCGCCCTCCTCCGTGGCCCTCCACGTCCCCAACGAGACCCCGCCCCAGGTGCCCATCCCCGGCTCCCCCACGAACACGGCCATCCCCCCGCCCGCCGCCGCCGCCTCGGGGAACGCCACCACCACCGTCGCCGTCACCACGTCCTCCGGAGCGGTCCTCGCCGCCGGCAGCCCAAAAAAGTGAGACCATCCACCACCTCCAAAGTCATGCGCCTCTCCCTCCCTCTTCATTTTGCCAGTGATCTTGCCCTCGATTTTTGCTTAAGAACTGCGCTCCGGCGACGTCGCATTCCGGAGACGGTTACCATTCTCAGCCGCGCCTCGACAAAGTTAGACGAAATATTTCTCTTGAATGTCTCAAATTCTCTCAAAATGCCTGGAATTATTTAAATTCTCCAAATAATTTAAAGAGTGATAACATGGCGAGGAAGCACGATGGCTCGCATTGTGAACGTATTCCTTTTTTTTCAATATACTCTCCGTTTCCCAATAATTGTTATTCGATTATCACTTTTGATTTGAATTGAGAGTATACATAGAAATTGTCATAGCTTTAACTAAGCATATAGAAACTGGAAATTCTCGTAAGGAGTTTGAGCCAATTTAATCACCCTAAACATTTCATAAATACTCCACCGTTTTACCAATGCCTTTCATTTGCCTTGCGCTTGATAACATTTAAATTTTTCATGAGATCTAATTTGTTAGATTTAACTACCTTCATAATTTCCTTGCGATGCAATTAATAGTTTCATTTATCGAGGACTAAAAAGCAACCCTAGCCCACCCAGGAGTTACGCTTTGGGGAGTGGCGCGCGCTCCGTGGTCGAACCCTCCGTTTTGATGTTCGAATGGACGCCTCGAGAGGACATCGGTCGATATTAATCGAACTGAGTATTTCTCGTATTTCTTAATTTTAAGACTAATTTAGTGAAACAATATTTTTTCCGTGGTCATAGTATTTTTCTACGAACAAATAGAAGATTTTTCGATTGCATTGCATTTCTAATTATAAAATGTTTTCTCTTTGGTTGTAAAAGATATCTCCATAGGATAACATTGCAATACTCTCTTAAATGTTAATCACGAAGCAAAAATACTTTTCAATGAAGAAATTTTGGAGCTTTTCTGAGCAATTCATAGTGTTGTAATTGTCTCTTTTTCTATCTGGAGAATCGTCCACGTCATTATTCTTTTGTAATCATTTTGTTCCTCCTTCAAAGTGAATATGTGTTTCAGTTTGCTTGACATTTTTCTGGCTACTGCAAACATTGGATTCTAGTAGGGATTTAGACTTAAAGTTTCCATCAAAGATTCAACCATAAATCCACTCATGTAGGTCGGTAATTGTTTAAATATTGGAAAGCAATTTTCATTATCGTTGGACCAGGGTGCGTTAAAAACTTGAATTATCCGTGATTTTTTCAAGTGGAAAATTGTTGCTACCCATAAATCCTAGAAAGAATTATCTCAAAGAATTTGTAAGACTTTCCTATTTGGCAAATTATTAAACTAACAACTTAAATTTGCAAAGATTTTCAGAGCGATATAGAAAGAATATAGAGACATTTCTTGGAGAACTATTTTGGAATCTGTTATTTTTCCTTTCAGTTTTTATGTGTGTTAATTTTTATCGGTGGTATTTGATTCCATGTTAATAGTGCTCTCTTCACTCTGATATCGTATGAAGTTCTTCGCTCGAATTTTTTATTGTGTTTAAATCCTCGCGAATGAAATATGCACCCACCAGTAATTGTACCGTACTTGGTTTAGGAAATTCATTTTTAAGAGAGGCTATAGTTTTTTAGCTGTATTACAATGAATACCCAGTTCGTGATCATTCCCGTCTCCCAAATTGATTGAAATCTGAGAGCTCCAACCTGATCTAAATTGAGATTAATCGACTATTGGATGCCCCTCAGCGTAGGAATATATGTACGCGTACATAGAGAGGTGAGCCTGCGCCTATTCATGATGCGTGTTCCCGATTAAATTAGGTATATTATGTGCAAATACCTTTTGATTGCTTTTCATCACCAAAAAGGAAACTTTTTTTCAATCGAAGTAGAAGAAAAAAATCTTTTGTCATTATTGTAACGTTTGATTCTGTTGTGTTTTTCTATCTGCCGCCTAAATTTAAGTAAATGCAACTGAAGAATATTGGGAAAGGAGGACGATAGTGATAAGTGCCACAGCAAACTTGCCGCTCTTCGTGTGCGTAGTTCAGGGCTAAGAGGAGGAGGAGGAAGGCGTCGCGCCTTCCGTTGTAATTAAATATCCGGGAGCACTGCCTCATATTAGCAGTTGACATTTCCTCAGCAGGCTTATTTTGCCAATGCATACCGTATATCGCCAGTGCATATACGTGAAGCCAATATTTATGCACGCATTAAAAGGTCTCTCCATGAATCCTTCGTCAGAACAGATTCTCCATTCTTTTTATTCTCCACGACCGGCATCAGTGTTTCCCATTTGTTATCGTCGTCTCACCCGAAGGAAGGACGAAGATTGGATTTCGCGTTATCAGCGTAACTTCCATATCCTCGGTGAGCAACATGCTTTAGGTTGCATCTTTTCTTGATTACCAGCAAATAACATGTGTTTATGTTTCCTGGAGGCGTGTGGGTGGTCGTAGAGACGAGCCACATTAGGACAGAGACTGCAGTTTTCTCGGAGGCCTTGGCGGTATCATTATCCAGTCATATTAACTTGTCATATTAACTAGCATTACCCATCAAATTCCCGGGGAGTTCACATCTGCAATTAATGGAAGAATTGACGGAATGTGCAGTGGAAGTAAAGAATGTTTTAAATATTCCGACTTTACTTTCCTCATAACTTCAGTATCGTAAAGTACGTCGGGTGAACGAATTAGAGGGAAGAAAAGACATTGTGAACGGAATAAAGGTGGACAGGATGTAGGTATGTGTAGTTTAAGAATGATCTATGATAATGCAGGGATTTACGTTATTTATTAAGCGTGTTGTTCACTGGTCTTTTGGTGGCCTCCTTTGGTAATTCATCCATCACACACCTACTTTGGCCCTTAGACCTATTAATCGTATTGTGGGTGCTCCTAGTACGTCGCGTGAATGTAAATAGTGAATATAATATGCTTCAACGCTTCTAATAAAAAGATTTAGAGCATATTAGTGAAACGATGATTTGAAATCCTTGATGCACGAGATATAAGAATTATTGCAATTAGTGGTGTACACAGGCATTATATTTCGATTCTAGTTCTGACTATTCGTCTTTTCATTATGATTTCGAAATTTCAATGGTTTTCATGACTTTTTATGATCTTGTACCCTGGTGACCACTTCCCAAGGCCACATCATGTTTTACATTAAGTTCCTCTCGTAGCTGCTCATTCTATTTTTAATGTAATTGTTTTGTTTTTAAAATTAACCTGTGTCTATTAAACAAATTTATCTCGAAATAAAACTTTTAAGAGTGTGTCCCTGAAAAATGTAAAATGGAGTTCAATTTTAAATTGACAGGATTAACCCGTAACTCAGAGAGAAAACATATCCACGACACTCTTAAACTCGGGGCCAGCGACGAATCCTCTCAAGGTTTGGCAAAGCGGAAATCCGAGGCGGCACACTTTCTCGACATCCCCATGCTATTTGTTCAGTCCCGCTCTTAAGGAGGCGTTGTTCGAAAGTATTTAAACTGATACGGGATTATCCATGGATGCCTTTCTAATGCAAACATGCAGGAGTTCATGTGAGGAGTGAAAAAGCATGTATTTGTTAATTTATTTTTATTTTTTCATAGTTTTGGGTTTCGATTGAAACCTCCATGATCGTGTACTGTTTTTAAAGCTAATTTATTCTTATGAATTAATACATGAACAGTCTCTTTTTACTATTCCTCATAGTTTTTAATATCTACTTATTCGGGATATTAATTAATTATTTTATTCGATAATTTATATTTTTCATAAAATAATATTTCTTCCTCTTTTTGATGTATACGCGAATTTAGAAACTAAAGGAAACAGCACCGGGGCGCAAAGGTCTTTATAATTTTATTTTGAGAGTGAGGGGAATGGAGAGTTCAAGTCCCCTTCTGGAAGGGCCAGGAGGTTAGTCGCGTTTAGAGAAATGATGTGGACTAAAGTTTTTTTAATATGAATTGATATAAATATATTCATGATCTTGACCCTGTGCGAATATTATTGAACTTTAATTTTAGCTCTTTCTAGATGACTCCTTTATCGTGACTTCAGAAATGTGGTAATATTTTAACAAAAATGTAGTTTTCAGGAAAATTAGATAAGTATTGTACTTCATATGGATTGTTTATTATTGATTAATCAGGATTAATTTTTATTTAATATACGTATTACTAACTAAATAATTGAGTATGAATAGTGCACCCTTGTAATTAAATACCAAATGGATAATGGCTAAAGGCAATATTTTTAGTTTTAGTGAAACTCAGTGCACTTCTTACTTGTATTGGGGCATATGTGCGTTGTTTTTGTTGTAGTTGATGTTAAAAGACGCCCCTTTGAAAATTAGGCCTTTAAAAAAACGCGTCTATATTCCCTATCGTTTCGGAGAGAACTCATTTTGCCAGTTAACATAGAGAGGTCCTAATTTCTCCCCCTTGTGAGGATGAATCGGGGAATAATACCGAAGGAAATTACGATATTTTATGGAAACATATTCAGTAGCCCAGTTTTTTAAAATCTCCCACCCAAAGGCCCCATATTTAAATGTGCATAAACACGGTCATTCAAAGATTAGACCTAATGTCTCAGACTTGCTTAGTCTCTACCCGAATTCTAAAACGAGGTCCCTATAGAGGCATGGAAAAGAAATTCCTAACCGAATGTTCTGAGGGAGCGCAAATAAACCGAATGGACCATATTTTAAATATAAAATAATATCAACCACTATAAATTTCACCCCCTTGCAAAAATGGAAAGCAGTGAAAATAAATTTAATGGGATAATCCAAATCTGGTTGCGTAAAATTAAGTCATGAATCCATCTCGCTCTCGCCGCTCGTAATTTTATGCCGAAAGACTTTTTTTTCCACTGGAATGAGGAAATATTTTCTGAAGTCCATCTTTGTTTGGTGGGCGAAACATTATCCCTCGGGTATATCTGTGCGTGTTTGTGGGGACGCTCCCATTGGTCTCATTGAGGAATTTGGCGTCAATACGAGTTTCCCAGGACGGCGGATTTTGTCCCTAGCTTGACAACAACAATTTAATCAAATGTTCATATGTCGCCATCATAATGTCCCCCTAAAAAAAACATCTTTTTAAATGGCCGCTATGAAAAAATGGCGCGCGTTCCGCCCATCGCCATTAATCCTCCCTTCTCGTCGTTCTCCCTCCCACCCTTCTCCTCGTAACGTTCGTCATCTTCTCTCTCTCCCCCCCCTTCCGTCTCTCCCGGTACAGTGGCAATGTTTCTTTCCTCTGCACGTCCATTTCCACTGTATTCCGTGGCCGCATTTCCCTCACTCCACCTTCGAGAGCGCTTCCGCCTTCGACTCCGAATCCCTCTCTCTATTCTTCGACTCCTCTATCGTCCGAAAAACCTCTTCTCATAGGCGTGTAATTTCGGATAGGATTTCCTTTTTCACCCCATTATTTTATCTGGATAAGAAAATTACAAATTTTTCCAATGGCAAACACTTGAACGCTCTATGTTATTTCAGTTTAGAAAGGAACACAATTCGACTCTATCAAGATATTCCTAAAGGGGAATTTTTGTCTCTGATTTTTTTTCATAAAGTTAAGTTATATTCAGTGAACATGATGCCGTGATGCTGCCAAAGATTTCAATGCAGCCCTGTATTTTTTTTTTAAATGTTTAAACTTTGTGTGAAATGAATGAATGAATTATTATGAAAATTTTGTCTTTTAATAAAGTTGGGTGCACGTCAAAGGTAACGTGATTACGCGGTTTTGCTATTTCCATTCAGTTCTAAATGCAAGTGAAAACGCACAATCAATTGGAAATTCATTATTTTGACAGTTGGGTATTTTGCCAAAGTCATTCGCTATCCTTGAATCTGGTCAGTTGACAATTATTCGAAGTCTATGGTATATTTTGGAATTGCTTTGATGGGAGCTCATCGATTTAAAAATCCAGCATTTCTCAATTTTTTTCAACCTAATACCGCCAAAGGAAATGAATTAGTTTTGTATTCGAATTGTGGCTCTGTTTATCGTCATTGGGTATATTTTTTCAAGCTTTCCCTTCTACTTAATCGCCGCCACCCATATAGGAAGCCAGTAAAAAATTCATCTGAGACTCCTTGAGCCACAACACCCCGTCATGCGGTCTCCTTCCCGTCCCGCCCGCGACATCTCCTCCTTCCGACCGTCGTTAATCCACAATTATTGCTCAGTATAGCATTCAAACGGCAGCTTCGTGGGGCGAGCGAGGGGAATGCTTGATTAAGATCATTTACGGACTTAGCCATGCTATAAGATACGTCAAAAAGCATTTGGAAATGTTGAAATTTAAGGGAAGTTGTTTTGCCGAGAATGCGTGTGAGCAGCTCGATGTTCACTCGCACGATGAGTGTGTCTTGCCGGGTAAATGTTCGCTGTGTTGGACCACATCTCCGGCCGATTTCGAGATTGCCCGTCGTCAGGCGCATGATTCATTGCCAGTTAGAAATAGTTTTCTTACGACGCGTAAGAAAAAACTGTTTAAAAAGCAATTGAGCAAGAGGGATTAAGGTAGGTATTGATGCGGACATGGTGATTTCATTTTAAATTGCCATTGAAACCCACAGGGAAATACCTGATCGGAAAAATGGAATACAAATGCATTCCCTTTAGCGTATTTAAGTGCAAATTATTAATACTTGGATAATATATAACTGTAGGCCTAGAATCAAGTAATTTTAAAGTTTTATTCGAAACAGAATACGTACTTATGGAGTATATATTTCCACAAAATATTAATGAATAACGTCCATCGCCCGGGTGGCGGTGATTTTATCATCTGGGTTGAGATATTTATATCGCAATCATGAATGAAAAGGCGTAATAATTCGTTTAAAAACAGATCGTGGTTTAGTTTGAAATCAATTACGGAAATACGTTTGCAAAGCTTTCAAAAGTAAACATCGCGCATGGAACCCACTAAAAAACCTTATCCGATACTTAATGACTTCATCAAATATTTGCAGGTTTCGAATTTCAGAAACGTATTATATATATATATGTGTGTGTATTATATATAATTTACTTGTAATGTATTGATTCTTTGATGAACAAATGCATACATGTGTGTGTTTATGTATATAAACATATAAACCATAAACACAGTACTTAACCTGAAGGTCGGTTTGGTAGGTGATGGTAGAGTTCACCCAGTACTAAGCCATATATGGCGTGTGAATATTCACACATCAGGCAAGAAAATTTCGGCCATAAGGGTAGAAAATTTCGTCCATCTCCAAATAGTTTTGGGATATTTTTGCTCAGGTTGATTTGCCAGCTTTTTGCCAGTGCCGATTCCCGAGTTAAAAACCAATTATGTGATTATGTTTCAGTTTACCGCTGTACAGGCATCGCTCCACAAAAGAAGTCCTAACCAATGTCATACAAGGGTCTTTAAAATGGCCACGCCACATTTTGACCGAATGCAAACCTCCGATTAGTTCGTAGAATCAGAGCGCCAATACGTATGTTCGACTTCGCCACCGCAGTTCCTCCATCCATCCACCACCACTAAGCTCACAGAATGCGGCGATCGCTCCCTCGTGATCCCATATTTCATTTTTTAAATTGCATCGCCAGTTACGGAGGTCCAACGGCAATAACCTCCCCCCATCACCCACCACCCCCCTCTCGCCGCCCGGCCCACACTCCCTTTGTTGACCGCCCCCTCCCTTTACCTCTGACACTGTCTCACGGCCCCGAAATGTTCGGCTCGTTGTTTGGTTTCCCCTGTTCCTCCTACGCAGACCTCACCACCTCCGCTCACGCCCCTGGTGCTGCCGCCTCCACGGCAGCCCACCCTTCTGCCCCCTTCAGAGAGAATGAGAATCGCCTCCACCCCTCCCGCTCTCCTCTCATTAATTACATTCATAACCGTCAGGGAGAGCGGCCGTCAAAACAAACTTTGCTACTGCAACTGAAGTCACAATTAATTACAATTCAGACATAAATGCTTTTTTCGAACAATTCGTTTAATTTGTTTCGGATGATGTTCTGGCGCTTGTAAGGAGAGAAAGAGAGCAATATATTACCCGGGCGTTGCCTGTGTGCAAATGAAGGCGAATGGAGAGGTGGAAGAGCTTTATGTGTGTGTAATTCGAGGAGTTTCACGCCCGAATGTTGTTTAAGATGATTACAATAACGGAGAAGACGTCACATCGTCATCAAAGGTCCTAGAATCATAGGCTTTTAGCGGAAAGCTCTTCTCTATGTATTTGCATCGAATCTTTCTTCTTGATTCACTAATCACTCTCATGAGCAATTGTTTCTTGTAACGCGTTCTTGGCGTATTTTTCTATTCATTTCCTTAAAACATTCTATCTTTGAAAACCCTGAGTCTTGTTAGATACCTCTAGACTATCTTCTAAGCTTAGAGATTCGAATCGATTCGCAAATTGATTGAATGATTCCACTTGATTCGAAAATGAAAAAATTCGCTCCATGGAATCCGAATATCACCCGCGTCCTTAAGCATTAGTAATATTTTTATATCCAAATCTCAAAGCGATTGCAAAACGAATGGAAATCACGAAGTTTCATACATGTATTCTCCCTCCGAGATGTAAGTGGATCATAACAACGTCATTTCGCTTCGATTCCTTGGTCAAAATAGAAGATATAATATATTTATGAGTTCATTTCGTATTTATTTAGACGATCTTTGGTAATTACATTCTAAGCATAAAAGCAAGTGATTACTCTAAATTCTATTAAATACATATCACCCAAAATGTGAGTATGTTTGTATAATTGTACACCAACTGCACTCCGTTTAAAATTTTTGCGTGATACGAGTATAGTGGCCGCCAAACTATCGGTAAGAGTACATGTCGACGTTTGTGGAATTAAATTGTATTTAAATTGTGAAGTTACTTTGTGCAGTACAAATTATCATGGGGTTGAAATGCACTTGAAATTTTGTCCGAGATATCCTATTTTTATTTCTCGTTTCAATTCTTGACATTTTTACAGAGGGCTTCATGCAAGATTCACCACCTCGTCTGTTCCCACGGCACCTTTCCGTCAACTCATTTCCGTTGTTTTCAATCTCAATTTGGCCACTTTTATTATTGATAAGGTTTTTAAAAATTGTTTCCGAATATTTACGACATTTTATTTTATTATTTACCGAAACCGTTATCGTAATTGGTCCTCGGAAAATGTCCGGGCGAATTAAATATTCATTTCATAAAATGTTGACCCCGCAATAAAATGGATTTTTATGAACATAAGTTATTTCGTATATTTTGTTTTTTCGTATATTTTGTTTTTTTGTATATTTTTTTTAATTTGAACTACTGTGACACCATACTAGTTAGGTTGATACAAAAGGAAATCTGCGGGAATTCACATTTTAGTCAGGAACGAAATCGAACTATTCTACCCACTTTTACAGAATTTGGTTTATATATTTTTAAGAAATTCTTTTGCGGTTTTCATCCGTAAATGTCGGGGTTACCGGCAGATATTTTTTGTCTGTCCTTAACTCTGATGTTTCCCTCCTTAAGCTCAGATTATTGCTATAGGAAACGGATGGATAGATTGTGAATGTATTCCTCGGTAATGGAAGTCGGCCGTGTTGGGAGGTGACGCCGGTTGCGGGCGACTGAACGCCCCACGACGAGTTATTCCTCGTGCCCCATTCACCTCGTGGTACATCTCGTGATAAAAAAAAGGCCCCTCGCTGAGAGGCGGGGGCAGAGGAGGGATGTGGGATGCGGGGGCGGCAGCCTCGGTCGCCCCTTCTCCAATATCGCTCAAGTTCCCAGCTGGGCGTGATTCTCGCTTGCTATTTTTGCCTGGGGTTTCAGTTAATTAAGAGTTTTCGAACGGGCATTCTTTGGCCGGAGCTTTGGAGAGAGGCTTTTGATGTCTTTGTTCTTGCGCTTTTCGTTCCTTCGGCTGTCGCCTCACTCCGTCCTCTCTTAACGCAAGCCTCTTCTCCAATCTCGCCATCCTAGGGCATCCATTTCCTTCGAAGTCCTCAGCCTCTCACTCTCTCTTCCAGCATCCACTCCCTCCTCCTTGTTCGACTATTTCCACCCTTCCGCCTCCCAACCCCCTCGTCTTCCACCCTTACCCTCAACTCGACCCCTCCCTTCTCTCACTCCCCGTTAATTCCATCATTCCCACCCTTCACGCCCTCTCCTCGGCCTGCGTGTGTGTCTCCCGCCTGTCGCAGCGTCCCTTGCACATCCGCCCCCTAAGCGCTGTCGTCTCACTCCTCGTCAAACACGAATCCTCGCCCCTTCCGCCGCAACAACCCTCGGGAACCCCTGATGCCGCGCCCGCCCCTCGTGTTTCCCCTCCCCTTCTCCTGCCAACCCGATGGCTCGTTGGTGCAACCCTCTCGCTCGCCCTCCACAGGGTGTGCTGCGGCGGTGGGTTGGGTTGGGGCCTCGGTGAACGGCGTGCTTAACGGCCAGGGAAACCGAACATTTCTGGGACTGAAAGCGTATAGCTCGTTGGAGGCAATTGGGTATTGGTCAAGGGTTTATATTGAACGCGCGTGTGAATCAATTGTTCAACAACAGTGTCATTCGTTCTCGTGAAACCAAACCCGAGAAGTACACTCTTACTATATAATATAAAGATAAAAAACGTGAAATAAATTGTAATATAAAAACATGAAAGGAATTTTAACTCTTTGTGAAAACATTTCAAGTAATTTTTATCATAAATGTTACGTAGATTATGCAAATTCAATGCTCATATTTGCTTCATAGCTATCTCCATTTACGCCGTCCCACTTCTGCGTGAGATGAATATCCAGTCGCCACAGACCTTTCTACGCAGCTGTAATTAATGGCTAGTGTAAAGTTTTTTCACGTCCAGCAGACCTAAGTATTAGGCTCTATCCTTCGGCTACCAACCCTATAGTAATAATTTAATTTTTACCGACGAAAAATCTCGTGTCATGTTCAGTAATCGCTTCGCTATTGTTTCTAGGGTTCATTTTTGATTAAATTAACACACCCTTCCCGCTCTTCCGTTGATGAATTGTTTCGTGTGGAACGAGTAAATATTATTCCGATGTAGTCAGTGTCAGCACTTATTGCTTTGTTGTGCAGGTATTACTGCAATATATCATTTTTAATAAATGGATGTCATTTAAAAATAATTATTTCCATAATTCCATAAATTGGAGAATAATTATGTGGGAGGGACCGAAATAATTACGGTCTCTCCCACAACTATCGATATTAGCCATTGGTGTTTCATATTTTAAAGGTTCTTTTTTTATTTTTTGTTAAGCTAAGGCCGATGTAATTACTCCAGTCGAAATTCCCCAAATGTGTGCATATGTTTTCTCCGAACTGGTAGTGAAATCTATTTTCGTCGGAAACGTTATGGTGGGCATCCGCGTCATAAAACTCACCGACATCCGAGTCTTTTCTCTGATCGAAATGATAGCTCGGTAAGCCTATATTCTTTCTCCATATTGCCTCCATTATCATTTATAACCCAGGGCATTAATATATTCCTCTCTCTTTACCCCTCCACGTTATCCCCTCCCTTGTATGCCCACCCTCTTTCTCCCCCTCTGCCTGTCTCCCCCACCCTTCCCTCATCCCTCCTTCCACTCCGGGGGGCCATCATTTGTTAAGGGGCGCGCCACTGCCCGTTCCCACACAGACCAGCCCATAACTCGGCTCCACTCCTGCTACTCCCTACTCCCGGGTCCCCCATCACAGGGGCCACGCCGCGGTGGTGGATGTCTTCCCTCTCCTCCCGCCCCCTCCCTTTCCATCCCCCGCTCACGCATGCATATGCTGCCCCAATCCCCTTCACTCGCCACTGTCGCGCCGTCACCGCGCTATCGCGTGCAATCGCCGCCGCAATTATGTTTCGCGCGAACTCAATGATGTTCGCTGCTCCTCGTTGAATATCATCCAGAATGGCGTCCCATATGGGCGTGGGTTGCCATAGCAGCAGCTTGCCCTCTGTTTATTTTTGATCTTCATTTATTTCATTACAGATTTTCCTATAAATATATCAAATTGCTTGAAATTGTTCGTAATTTCGTGTGGCAACACCTGTGATCTTTGACTTATGTTATGAAATTTAGTCAAACGGGTGACGAGTTTTTTTCCTGGAAAGTTTATTTTGGATGGCAACTTCTTCCATATCTGTATCGCATTATGTTTATGGTCTTTGGTCAGCTTTGTTTCATAGTATTTGAGCCGCATCCATGTACCCGTTTACGGTGTTTTAATTTGTGTAAAGCCTTCCAAAAACCCCTCCCTCAGAATATTACTTATTTGTGTACACGAGTGGAAACTAATTTGGGTCAAAAACGTTGCCGGTTTTCGCCTTTAAAATCGTCGATCAGGAAATTATCTCACGTAGGTGTTGCGATATATTAAACGCCCAAAGAATGGCGACAATTGCTGCTTCCCTTTGTTGTCTTCCGGAAAATGTCTTTAACCCCAGACCCTAGGGATCATTCTACCATGAGGATACCCCATTCTTCTCACTTGAACATTCCACTTCAATTCCTCACCGTTTCAATCTCCTTTGGATTAGTCGCAATGGACAGATATTTTCTTTTCCGCAAACGATGGCGAAAACCGTCACACTTCTGTGCCTCACCTCCTGAAGCGAAGCTGTCACTTCCCTTATCCTCCTTGTTCAATCTTACGGTGGATTTGATGATGTAGAAATCAAGATTTGAGCTTGATAACCGTTAGGAGCGCTTTTCAGGAAAGCCTTACCTTTCCTTCCTTATCCGAAGATCATCATTCGCCCCATAATCTCGTGACGTAAGGTGCAAACACAGTACAGCTTCAAGCTTTCCGCTCGATGGCTAAAGGAATTTAGGTGACAATCTTCGCCGATATCGTGGAAATATAAACAAAAATTCCAGGTTTTATATCCTAATTTATTATGAATAATTTTTTCGCAGAGAGTGATCTAGTTTAAAAAATTGCTGTTCATATTTTTTAAATCTTCCCGTTCTTTTGTCTATGTTGTAAGTTGCGTATTCAATTTGCACGTTAGCAGTTACTCTTGATAGCAGTATATTATTTCCCACATCCCCCTTTCAGCACTTCTGTCACCCGCACCGTTCGGGACCTATCTTCGCACCCCTTCCCGCCCGCACCTTCGCCATTGACTCAGCCGCGCCGCACCACGATCCTCGAGCCGCCTGCCACCAATTGAGACCCCCACTCCTGTCGTCCAAGGGGAGGAGGGGCGGCCCAGCACCCCCCTCCCCAGAGATCCGTCGCCCCCCTCCACCTTGTTCGCCACAATCCCTCGCGTCTGAACCGTTCTCTCACCATACCAATCGTTCCGGAGACCGATCTGACCGACATTTTGCGCTACTTGTGTGGGGATCAATTTACGACTTCGTGGGATGTTTCGCAGAAGAACGAACGGAAGAATTGGAGAGAATCCAAGTATTTGCTCTGTAATTTTTTCTGGGTTCTAAAATGCGTCACCTAATGGTATTTGAGTACCTAATGACTATCTGATCATCGAAAGCCCTCTGATCCAATGCAATCCGTAAAAGAATGAATAGTTTTTTTTTAATAGAGAGGTGATTCCGTAGCTAAGGTTTGTATTGCAGACGTGTACTAGCTGTCCTTTCGAGAAAATAATTGGTGCTATGTATTCCTCAGTGATTTCGTGATGACGCCAATATCACGGATCAAACTCTGTTTTAGTGGCGATTACGCTGTGACATTTCTCGATTTGTTTTGATAGGGTACTAGATGATCTCAGTCGCCATATAGAATGCAACTTTAAATTTATTATTAACCAGAAATTTTACTAGATACTCAGGTTTAAAATAGGCATAAAGATGTCAACATTTGTAAGTTATTTTTGTTTTATATCTATGTACTTTAAACGACATGGGCTTCTATTCGAGTACTAGAATTTATTCATGTTGGTAATTATACGCGTCATTTGAAGTTCAAGAATATTTCATTAAAATATATCAGGCTCTTCTTTAAATACTTGAAAAAAGGTGAATGGGGTTATAATTAAAGAAATGAGCCTTATTGACTCTCAGACTAAAGCTCAAATAGGATATCTCAGAGCTTCATTATCTATTACGGCATTACGATCAAGAAATTGATTGATTGGGAGGGAAAGAAATAAAAATGTCTTTAAGTGAATATCATTAGACATATTTAGCGAATCTGGGTAGTTCTGATCAGTGTTTCATGGCGTTCATTTTTGAATTCATTTTCTGAATTTTTATAAAAAAACAAATGATAAAAATTACTACGATATTTCATGGCATAAAATTTCACTCCCACGATCATAGATGATTACTTTCTAAAGATAGAGTTGGAAAGGTCAATGACAACTAAAATTTATCACGTATAATTTTCTACCTTCTATCTACTTTTACGCAATCCAGAAGCCCGATTATCTTCCTCCCTCTATCCCACCAACCTAACATCCTCCTTTCCATCAAGGCCCTTTATCGTAGCATCACGACGACTTCTCCCGTTTTTTCAGCGTTCAACCAAAGTAAATTGTAATTTGTGTCTTCCATAAATACGGCACCTCAAATTCAATTGGCATTCTTTGGCGCGTGGATGGCGCTTAGTGGTCTTATCCATTGGCGCGCAGTAAAAGGAAATGGCAGCCCGCCCCTGGCTGGTGCCGGGGTAACTCTTACCTCTCCCCTACCACTCTCCTCGACCACGTAGGAATCGGCGACCGCGCGTCGCGTCATCCACTCTCGAGTGCGGGGAATGGACGTCTTTGGGGAAAGGATTGTCTGGTGGAGAGGGGCGTGGTGGTCCCCTCCGGAGGGGTCCTCTCGGGAAGGACACGAGCGCCTCGCCGCTGTTCTTTGGGTGCGAACGACTTCCCAGGGTGCTCCCCCCTCTCGCTCGGGGGGACCCTTTGCGGGATATCCCTCCACGTAACACTGTAAGACTCGCTCAACCATATACCATAGATTAACCGTAAAGCGTGAATCGGCTCGGAAAGGACGATCAGCTGTTCCATGGAGTGCACGGGTGAGCCCGGGCCAGATTCTTTAAAAGCAATATGCCGCGTGCATATGGATCTCCATCACGTTTTCATATTTATACAGTTTATCGGGTTCAAAGGGTAAATTAATAATTGCCTAATAATATTCATATTTCGAGCTTTTATTAGAAATCAGCACTGAATACTGACCTCGGTGTATTTAGGAAAACTGTTCTCTGGAATCCTGCTGCTAGAGCAACGACATATTCGCTGGATACAATGGAAAGGGTGATATTTTCTACTGGCAAAAGTTTCCCGTTTGAAGTATTGGTATGTACTTGAATTTAGCGACTCATAGGCATCCATGACATAACTCCGCATTGATTTCCCTGAGAGCAGATTCCGGTGCCCCTGGGTGACGGAGTAGAGTCAGTGGTCCGAATTCCACTCTGCCAACTCTGGAAAAAGAATTCAAAAGCTCAAATCAACATATAAGCGTTGCAGTAAGTGCCCATGTATGTCTGCAGAAAATTTCAGAATTAATCCGTGGATTAACTTTGTTCTGAGTGGGACAAATAATCAAACCGCTATGCAGATATTATGTATCAATAAGGATCGTGCTGATACTCTGAGTCGGTGACATCTCGTTAGTATGGCAAGATTTGGCAAATATGTATTTCAAAATTATAAATGGATCATTTTGAATTTCTTTTCTTCTCGATTACGTTCTACATATTGTTGAAAACATAACTTTTTTCAGTGTCATAATACTGTAAAACAAGTTTAGAAATAACCTGGAGGCTTTAGAGGTGTTGTTGCGGAGAAAGATGGAAAAAGTTAAATGAACTGAAATAAAAACAAATTAAGTTGTAGACATGATAGAGGAGAAGAAAATATCGTTAGGTGAAATTTGAAGAAGGCAGGATAGTTGGATGAAAGGCCTATTGAGTGGCAATGAACTCTTGAAGACAGGTAGAGGATATAATGTTGGGTAGACAAGGCAGGGACAGAAAAAGGAGAGCCACAATTTGTAGATTTGCATATTTACTAGATATTTTTAGTATTTGTCTTATCCTGTGTTAAGTGAGGCTTAGAAATGTATCGGAGCATTCCGTCTATCAAAAACCTGCCTTGATTTAGCTCCTCTTGATACACATACTGCAAAGCACCTATCGGGGTCTGAATTATTTTTTTCAAATTTTATCAACTCTTTTATTGTTTCCTGTTGTATGATGGAAAATTTCATTTAGAGCAGGAGGAATACTCTTTAGAGATGCCATTAGTGGCTAGTTCTTTGGCGTTGCACATGCCTGAAATTAATAGCCATATGGAATTGGAGTAGTTCAATATCAAAATTTCGCATATAACTATAGGCAATGTAGCAGACGCCTGTCGATAAGAGCATGTCTGTGGCCCCTTTAGAGCGTTTATTTTCGACGTGATGTGGGCGACTCTAAATGGGGCATCTGGCTGTGAATATCGTGGCAGTCCTTGCTCTGTGGAGGAGAGAGAGGCGAATAAATTGAAATCAAAATCGAGGTCTTCGAAGAAATTGACGCAGATAGCTCGTCATTTGTGTGGACATTAGCTCGATTACACACATACCATCAAGCTTAGTTGTTGTTGACATGCTACTACGTCAGTTATACTTTATTCGCAGTCTCCAAATATTTTTGGAATGTATGTGACAGTAGATTTCAAAACTTTTAAAAGCACTATGGCATCATTTTTTTTAAAAAACCACAAATGTGTGGGAGTTCCAAATGTTGTCTTTCCTCTATCTATCTTCAATGACGAATAGCGAGAACAGCTAAAGCAAACGAGGCAATATTTTCGTTTTTGGCTATTTTCGTTAACCTTAATTCATTTATTTGGTTTATATCAATACTTTTCCCTGGTCAATATGCTTTACATGCATGATTTATTTAATCTCTCATATTTCTCCTCTCCTTCAAAAGTCTCATACTAAAATAATGGTGAAATATATCTTGTTTTTGCACATTTGTTTTATCCTCTGCCCTATGATAAACTACATGTTTTTCTTAGAACGATAGGTGGCAGCTAAGTGATTTTAAGGAAAAAGCTATGGAAATTCCGATGAAATGTAATTGTATTGGCGAAACTAAGGTATACCATCAAATGGCGATTAATAGCTTTCTTATTTTACATCTTACGCCACACAAAAACAGTCCCCCTTTGTTTGCGCTCGTTGTTCGTCGCTTTATTGCCAGTTAGGCGGGGAAGAAAACCTAAGAAATGCAAACATTACCCGTTTTATTGCACTCTCGAGTCGTAATAAAAAAGTTTCGAAATAGACCGTGAATTACTAACCTAAGCTGACTCGAAGTCTTGCCGCTGAGAACGTGTTCCCACCGACAATATCTGGGCTTACGGTCCCAGACATTGAAAATATTTGCGGGGTTTTCAACAGAACCTTCGCATTAAAGGCTCAACATACGCTGGTATTTGACGTAGTTGAGCGCAGGCTTGCATTGAGTCGCAGAGTTTGGTGTCGTCGCTTCTGTTCACTGAATACGGCCGTGGCCGAATTGCATCAGTTTCTCTCATCGATCGCAAGAAAACACTTTCCCCAAATATTATCCAGCACCTAATACATAAAAGGTTTTGGTATAACAAAGTGGAAGCAGCACAACATCACAATCAAGCGTAGGGTTACTGATAACTTTTTATTAAGTACGTGCGTAAGATACTTCAATTCTAACTTTTGAATGACACGAATATTATATAAAAATATGTATACAATATAAAGTTATCAGTAACCCTACGCTTTATATATATATATATGTATATATATATATATATATATAATATATATATGTATATGTATGTATATATATATATGTATATATATAGCGTAGGGTTATATATGTGTATATATATATATATATATATATATATATATATATATATATATATATATATATATAGTCATCAATTTTCTAATAATCTTGTAGTAGGTGAAATTTACTAACGTGTTTTCATATAATCACTAGTATTTTTTTTGTATTTGCATGTTTTGTAACGTTAAAGGCGTTTCATAGAGTGAAATGGGTAGAAATAATGCATTTATTGCAAAATAGGATTAGATGGTAGAGATAGGCGACTTATCTACCACATGTACATGTCTCAGACTGCTCAAGTGCGAGTGATGGATGGGGAATCCGGATGAACGGTTTTAGGAAGAAAAGTCAGATAGGAATATCATTTCTCCCTCATATTTTTAATGTATATGGTTATGGCATGAATGGTAAAGGAAGCATGGGAAGAACTGGAGATGGAAACGAAAGTCGATGGGGAATTTATATAAATATCAGTTTAGTTTGCGGATGATCAAGCTTTAGTTAGACAGTTTAAAAGAATTCATTTATAACAATCCGACTTAGCAGGAGAAATTGATGACAGGGATTTAGAGGACGGATGTTAATAAATTATTTATCCAAACTTTCATATTGAACGCGGTTTTGTGCGGCGCGGAAACGTGGTCGTTAACGCAAGACTATAGGCGTTGATTGCAGGCTTTGAAATGTGGGTACGGGTAAGATGAAATGGGCAGAAATAAGAACAAACAAGGAAGTTATAGGCATTGGTGGGATATGGGATTGTTGAGTGAAATAAAAAGGAGGCAGGAAGGATAGATGCAATGCGTTTTGATTGGCAGTGGGATGTTGAACACTGTGCTGGAGGTAAGAACGTTAGGCGAAAGAGGAATGGGAAGGAATAGAAAAGGAATGTTGGACGGGATGAAGGGAGAAAGGAAGTATACGGAGATGAATAGGGATTTCTTTTAGTTCCGGATTTCAGACTGTGTTTAGTAAGGAGAGGATATGGAATGCATCTATTTATACTGTTTCCATCTATAGCCTACCTTAAACTGTAAAATTTCAATGTTGATAATTTTTTCTCTTCCACCAGAGTAATAAGTTTATATACATTTAAACATGAAAACACGCCATGTGGTGAACACAAATGCATCCACATTGATAAAGATATAGTATAAGAAAAGTCATAAGAACACCCATCATTTTTTCTTATATTTGAATCCATGTCAATAAATGTGTGTTCACAATGTGGTGGGTTTTCGTGTTTGAATGTCAATTTGTCCAATGTGGCTCGGTTCCTTCTTCTGGCTATATGCGCCACGAAACACACTGTTCCAATCCTTTATGACATTGCATGATTGCTTACCCCATCTTCTTGTGTCCTCGATAATTTCTCCTTTGGTGGGTGAAATAGCTCCCCAACGCCATCTGCGGGACTCAGAATCGGCGAAAGTGGTTGCATAAACTCCTAGTAGAGTTCCTCGATAGCTCAATAGCTATAGAGCATCGATTTGGCAAGAGGAAGATCCGACAAGGTCACGGGAACGTTTTTACGCTTGTAGTCTGCTCGATTATACATATGAGTGTATGTAAATAGAAAAAAATATATACATATATATGCTCATACATATATATATACATATATGAGCATACATATATATACATATATAAATATATATATATATATATATGTATATATAATATACATATATATATATATACATATATATATACATATAATTATATATATATATATGTATATATAATATATATATATATATATACATTATATAATATATATATATATATATATATATATATATGTATATATATATATATCATATAATATATACATATAATTATATATATATATACATATAATATATATACATATAATATATATATATATATACATATATATATATATACACGAGTACATTCGTATTTATTTACACACCAGCACGAAGTCAAGTCATTCGAAAGCAACAAAATCAGATACGATGTTGAGGATAATTCAAAAGGAAATATGTATTTGAATATCTGTCTTGGGGATATGTGTAAGAATCAAGTTTTCTGCGGGTCTCTTAAAGCGGCGGTCGATGAATCCACACACGTTTCCCCCGAAATAGATTGATTGGAACGCCGGCCTTCTCGTGTTTCTGCACGGGGGCAGGAGGAAGTGATAACCTCGCGGTCTCACATTCGTATGAAGAAATTTTGCAATGAACGGGGTCCAGTATTTCAAATGGCCAAACCACCAGGGCCCGCCACTCTCCATTCCGACGCATTCGGAAGTTCCTCGGGCACCAACTCGTGTTTTTTTCAACGCAGCGCCCGAATATAGATATTTCGGCGCCCCCGCAGGAGGAGGAGTGCGGGGTTGTGCCTGCTTTTAATGGCCCTGATTTCCTGTTCCGCCGAAAGGGAAATCCACGGCTGTGCCATCACTATCTCTCTCCGGGGGGGCGCCTATCCCCTCGGGGACCCCAAACCGGGCGCCGACACCCGGGATTGTGCACGATCCTCCGCGCCTTGACCTTTCCCCTTCAAATGAACCCTCGAGGGAACCCTTCTTCCTCTCTTTCTCTCTCTCTCTCCTACTTCAATAATCTCTCCCTTGTTTTTTTTCACTCTCCTCTCCACTCCCCTCCCACTTCCTTCCCAGCCCTCCCTCCATTCCTCGCCTTTGGTAACCCCTCGCCAGATGTGTCCCGTCGGCTTCTGCGGCGGCCCTCGTCCGTGTGTTCTCCCCTCCCCCTTACTCTGGGAGGGGGGGTCGCTCCTGTCGTGTCACGGCATACTGATGCATCCCACCCACACACACGAGGCTACCCCCTCTCCCTGCCTCCCATTCCACGAGACCGCTGCTCCGGAAGCACTGCCGCCCCCTTGTGTGCGTGGTGCCGCGCACTCTCTTACCCCGGGCAGCGTGCAGTGCATGTGCGCCGAGGCATCGGCCTGCGGGGCGACTTGTGGAGTGCACTGTCGCGGAGCGTGTAAAAAGAGAGCTTTGGCCGCCGCCAGGGAGGCATCGGAAGGGAGCGACCCCACTCGTTCAAGATCGAGGTCGTGACGGGGGGAAGTGTACATAGTGCATTCAGAATGGCCGCGATATTATTTCACCGAGGATCTGATGAATGAAGGCGACGCCCCACGGATTTATTTGTAAATTTTGATCGCGTGTAGAAGGGCATAGCGGCTGATTGCAGTCCTACACCCTAATTGAAATCCCAAGCATTTTGAGAGCAAACTATTTCAGGTGAAGCCGTCTTCGAATCCGTGGACTGTCATTTCTTCAAGCGAATACGCGAATGAACGAAAATACGAGTACCCAACATGCTCTATTTGCGTGAAATGCCTCGTGATAAGTAGTCTTTTTGAGTAAGATGACGGTGTAGTTAGAGCCCTTGGTAGGAATTGTTTTACGCTTCACCTCAAATGTTGAAACATCTCCTCAGCTGTTCTCCCTATAGCCATGAAATATCTAATTGAATATTTTAAAATATTCCTTTCTTCTTTGAGTATTAAACCCGACCCACACAATTTTATAATACACCTACGTATGCTCATCGTATCTTTCGTTCCGATTTGGAATGAAATCGATCTTAACGGCTCACGTAAACTGATCCGTGTTGACTTAAATTGTCCTGATAATACAGGTACTGATCGATCACATTTATTTATATTTGGTGTCGAGGTCTGTTGTAGTTCAACGAATTCCGAGGTGACTGGTCAAAGAAGAGAAGCTATAAATATATAATGATGGAGTTGACTTTGTACTTTAACCTGAGACACTAAGCTGAAGTAATTTTGACCAGCGTGAAGGATATCCTTCTTATTCAAGCAGGAAAGTTTCTTTTTACATGAATTTCATGTGCAAAAATTCAAACTTCAATATCACGACATTTCGAGTGAAGGGATTGGCCGACGAAGTGGGTGGACCAGAAACGGAGGTTATCTTCGGCCACAGGTTATGTTATCCCGATCACAGTCGTCACTAAGATAAACTTCAGAGAGGCTTCCTCATTTTACAGAGGAAAGTTGGCGGAATGGACTTGGAGATGTGCACGGAAGTAGCAGACAGCTACTCCCGGTCCGGGCAAAAGCCGCCGTTTTCACTCATCGCTGCCGAAAACCCTTCGCCTACGCACGAAACACGAGGAGGAAGGGTGGGAATGGCAGGGAATCGCCATCTCCCGAAATCCTCTCCTCCTCCCCCAAGCACCTCTTCGCTCCCTCCCCCCCCCCCACTTCCACAGCCACACGCGTACCGTCCGCCGGGGGAGAGAGGGCCCCGAGCGTCGTAACCGTGAATTCCGGATGAGTGAATCGAGCCACGGCGCCGGAATATAAACGCGGTCCTTTGGGAAACCATGCGCCGCTCGTAGAAAAGCGAATTGGAAAATAACCCGTGGGCTGAGACACGGCTATTGAAAACAAAAACTCCGGCTCCTGGATCAGAAAATGGTTTGATATTTGTGTAATTTTCATCAATTCTTTTTTTATGACTTGAAAATTTTTGTAGAAAGGTATTTCTCGGTGATTCTTGATTTTACGATAAATGAGAGTGATTGGTAATGTGTTTAATAGACACAGGACAAACAAGAAATAATACCCGAAGGTCGATAACTACCTGCGATAACTACTAAGGTTTGAACCGAGTGAGGTCAATTTTCCTTTTTACTAAAGAGGATATCTGATATCATATAATGAGGAATTGATGAAAACGGCTTTAAATATGATACGTGACCACACATTCATTGCATTTGTTGTACTTTTCTATGCTCCATATTGCGTTGCTAGTACAGAACGACCTTTTGTCACTTACCATACGTCAGAATCAAACTAGTAGCTGTTTGTGCGTGTTATAGGTGATATATATCGAGGGGTGTCTAATGAAAGGGAACGCCAAGCATTTCGTTTTTTCTTATTCCTTCTCTGGTGACCCTTTTGTTTTCCCACGGAATGATCCCTGGACGCCGCCGCCAGCTGCGCACGCCAAGCCCCGCGCCGGAGGGCTCGCATCGGAGGTCGCTCTCGTCGGGATTCAGAGCCAGTGGCTGGTCAGAGCTCCTCTCAGCCTTCCCTCCGTCCCCGAACCCCCATCCCCTTTATCTCTCTCCGTCTCCCTGCTGAGGAGGTGGGGGCAGGGAGGTCGTAGGAGAGTCTCAAACCACCCCCGTCTCCTTCCTGCGTCTTCTTATCCCCTCAGATGTTACCCTGTAAACCGCCACAAAAAGTCGTAAGACAAAAGATCCTTCTCAGCCATTGGCCCAAGTTATTCAAGAGCAGCGAATACGCAAATAGCATACCGGTTTGTTTGTATGCTTAAACTTATTTGTCGATAGTTTTTTACTGAAAATTTCACGATTAATGCAATTTGCAGTTTAATAAATTATGCTTATTTTAAGAAATAAAATGTGGATCTTTATCTCATCATTTCATCATTAGTGTGGTAATAGTAAGAAAGCACCGCGCAATATTGTGACTAATAATTAAATATATAAAATTACATTTATAATATAGAGTTACCAATAGTTAACTAATTATAATCCTCATAACACATGGTTATGATTTATTTGACCCTAATTGAGACTTGAAGAATTTAATCAACATATCCATAGATAGTCTGTTCCTGAGTCGAGAAAAATCAATCGCAACACGTCTTCAGGTATATGGAAGTCGTTTGACGGGAGCTTTCAGCATCACATTTCTTCGGATAAGGCGCCGAAGCCTCTGAGAACATGTCTTTGGCTGAGGACTCCTATTATAAAAAATATTTTGTGTAATCTTGTTTGCAGCAGGAATTGCGCTTACTCATTATAAAATATGAGCATCCTCACCATAAGATTAAATAATGTTTTCCTAGTGCTAAATACCTAACCAAAAGAAAATAAGGGCTTATCCAGTCGCATCTTCTACAAATCTAAATGAAAATATAAATAATAATTAGAATAACGAATCCACGGCCCCTTCGTTTCAATTCGTCATTAGTACTTTGTATTATTTTCAATGAAAATGTACCGATTGATTTCAACTGATGACAATGATATTTTCATCCAGTTTGTTCAGAATAAATATTATTATCTAAATTACAGATTCAGGTGTTATGTGGTGTAACTGTTACATACGAAGGTCATCCGGAAAGTAGTACCCGTTCGTGCCGCATGAAGTGCTGACGACGCGAGTAGCCGCTGGACGAGGTCAGATAGCTTCAGTGGCTTGTCTGCCTTCTCTGAGCCAAGTTGCGTGACGCTAGCATTGCCTGTGTTGTTTCTGTGATTGTTTACAATGTTTAAAAAAATTGAGAACGCCGCCAGTTGTGAAGTGAGGGCAGTGATTAAATTCCTCAATGCAAGAAACGTTCGCCCATGTGATATTCATCGCCAATTAAAGGAGGTGTATGGAGACAATGTAATGGACGAGTCGTCTGTTCGGCGGTGGTGTCGCAACTTCAACATGGGGAGGGGGAACACACACGACGATGAGCGTTCGGGGAGACCGTCTGTCATTACAGACCAACTGGTGAGCTCAGTTGACGAATTCGTGAGGAACGATCGGCGCGTCACAATTGATGACATCTGTGAGCATTTTCCCAATGTTTCTCGAACAATTGTTCATGAAATTGTTAAACACCATCTGCATTATGCAAAAATTTGTGCAAGATGGGTCCCTCGCGTATCTCAATGAGCTGGCGGCGAAGGACTATGCAGCAGGAATACAGAAACTTGTCACACGTTATGACAAATGCCTTAATTTGCTTGGAGATTATGTTGAGAAGTAGTTTAAAGTATCCTCTTTCAAATAAAATTTTTTATGTTTGTTAATATTTACTTTTGTGTCTTTATTTCACGAACGGGTACTACTTTCCGGATGACCCTCGTACTAACAGGGACGAAGACTATTACAATTTTCCACCTAATAAAGATTTATTATTAGGTAAATAAATCTTTATTTAGTGGGCCATTGTAATAGTCTTTGTCTCTGTTATTAATGAATCTTATTTTTCAGAATAAATGTCTGTCGAACGAAATATCTCTCTAATTTATAGATGGGATTAACGGTATTATAAATTTGAATGAGTTTTTTCCCATTAAAGGTGTTCGTGCCGGTTTTGAGGGGAAGATTAAACCAAAAATATCTAGTGCATGTCACAGCGGACGGGTATCTTTTTCCCAGGACCACATCAGCAAATTATTCTGCCGACGTCCTTTATTCGATCACATGCCATTTTTAGATCCCGATTAATTGGAATCTGTTATTCACACGCGAACACTTCGCAGGAGATTTCGCGCCGTGTTACTGGAGGCCCCCTCGGGAGCATCGGAGTTTCGCCTTCTCTTCATCTGCCCCGCCGCTCTTTCTCTCTCTAAGTCGCGGTTTTAGGGAGAACTAATGGCCGTGGTGATCCGCTCGTGCTCTCCTCCCTTCTCGAAGACCGTCCTCCCCCACCCCATTCCCACCTTTTCCGAGATCGAACCTTTTGCAGACGCTTCACCAGTCGTGGGCGTGGCGAGGTCGTGCGAGAGGTGGGATGGTTTCGTACGTGGGCATTGCAGTGGCGGGTGTTGGAGGGGATCCGTATGCACCACGAGCCTTGGAAGGGGACGCCCCTCCCTCCCCGGCTGGCTGCCCCCGGCGGTGGTGGCGGGGAGGATGATCGGAGTGCGCGCCGTGCCCTCCAGTCGCCCCAATATCCCCGTCGCGTCGTCGGAGGCAGGCTCCATCACCCGCTTACCCCTTCCAATCTCCGCGCCCCGACCCATCCTAGAGTCGGCGGCTCGCGGAATGCTCATTGCGGCGGCTCCGTAATCCTCAGGCTGAAATAGTGTTAGGAATGCGATGTTATGCTATTCTTAGTCAGTGAATCATTTTCAGTCAGTGGGACAGGAAAGGGAGCAATGTTTCCTTTGCCGGCACCAAAGTGTTCTCTCGCGACACTTCCCATGTGGTCCCGGCAACGTGATGGATACTGTATTCTATTCACCTGCAGTTCGAACTCATTTGTCAATTAAGAGTTAAAAAATCATTTTATTGCCCTTTTATTTCACTTTCCATGCACCTAATAAGTGAAGAAATCACTTGGCTTACATATTTTAGTTCCTATCATCCCATATGCGTGTGGATTGAATGGCGCATGTCTTTTCGCGATAAGGGCGTTTCACGAGAAATCATAACAGTTCATGAAAGCCGAGAATGAAATGTGAAAAATGGTGATTTGGAATTAATTAGGGCATTAGTAGCATTGCCTTTTGAATTTATTTGAATATTTTAGTTATAATATAAATACTGGCTTGAAAATCCTTTTCAGTTGATTTTTGGAAACAATTGATTAGGCTTCTTCATTTGTTCCGCTGCCTCGATTAAAACGAACAAATTGGTAAACTGTGAATAACTTTATTACAATTGCATATGAAATATGCATTTGTAAATATGGGAATTAATTATAATGCCAATTATATCAATAGCTTAATAGTTAATCTGTATAAAATATTTCCTATAATTTATTTATACTGTTTAATGTTGTAAATGAGATATATGTGTATCAGAATACACGTACATGTATATTAGATAATTTTCCAATAATCAGTACTGCAAAAGGACATAGCATCTACCACCGATACTTATCAACAAATCCTAGCGATTTTCCAGCTTACATTTTTATTCTCTGTGCTGTGATCGGTGCAGTTTTGAGGTCCAGCGACAGAATTTTTTTTTTAATGTTTCCTTTTGTTTTTTAATACCGCCGCTGGTAATATTACCTTTTAGACTGGAGTTGAATGTTTGGATTGGATTAGAATCTTCATCTGCCGATTGCCCGTTTACTTCCGTTCGTTACAGCCAGGGTGCGACTGCACGGATCAATTAAGCGATAGCGGTAGTGAATATTGAATTATAATCAATTTTAATCTTTCCGGTGTGTCGTGCATGAGACATTTTAAATTATTTTCTTCCTTTATTATTTTTCTTGCCCTTTGTTTTATTGCCAGTTGAGCATATAGTGTGCCATTTTCCGCGGCATTGAGTTCAAAAATAAAATCCGAAGATGGGGTTGCATTAATCCAAGTTTAGGGTTATTCACGAACACTTTGCCAGGTTGTTGCCAGTGAAGTAACTTTTTATTGTGCTTGATTCACCGAATCCTAAATTTTTCTATTTTCAATGCATTCGTCGTTTTCTTGACCTCGTCGTGCATGCTAAAGGCGTCATATGATCACATGTTGACAAAAAATTACTTTAAAATATGCACACTTAATTCCGTTTCGGGGTATTGAGTAATTTACACTTTGAGACTGAAAACTACCGATGAATTGGAGATAAATGGAAAAGCTCATTTCGTGCACTCTAGTCTAATCCATCTAGTAATGGATCCTCCCACTATTCTGTGGTATCTTACCCGCGCATCAAGAAGTGTAGAACCTATCTATACGGAATTTACTAGTCAATTCTTCTGTTTTTTTCTGAAAGGAAGATATTGTTTATTTATTAAGTATTATGGAAAAATTAATAATTGTAATCTGGATTCAAATAGACACGGAATACAGTTTCGATGTCGTGACGGAAATTAAAATTAGACAAAAAAGTTTGATCGCCGAAACGCTAATATGGAAATTGGCAGAGATTTATAGACGACCTCACTTGTCAAAACCTGTACTTGGTACGACCACCCCGCTCTCTACTTGTCATATTGGTATCGGCAATCTAAATTAATTCAAAAGGTAAACTTAGTCCACTATTTATTGGTTGATTATGACTAGATAATTTCTTTTTAATTCTTGGGATTTATTATTGAACAATCTTAAGTGCTGCAATATTTTAAACATATTTATCACTGGATAATTGTAATTTTATTTGAAACAGTTAACTTGATTTGCAGTTATTCAATGATGGGAATTCTGATTTTTTGAGGTTAAGATAGTCATGATTGGTCATGCACTCGCTAGGGGTCCATTATGCCATATGCTTGGAAAAGATATTCAGGACACCAAGTCCGCGTCGTCTGAGGGTAAATTCTCGTGGATGCGCCGTGAGAGAAACCCTCAATATGATTCTCTCCAAAAAACCCTCTTCTTGTTTTCCGCGCAGAAATTGCTCTCCCTTTCCCATGCATCCTGAACGCTCTTCCTGGGCATGCCTCGGTGCGGCGGCGGCGGAACGAAGGCGGCCTCGCCGCATCGGCAGACTCGCCCGGGGTGAGGGCCGTACCCTGGGAAACGGGAGGTCGTTGTCCCTTGAAGTACCCTCCGAGAGGGGAGAGCGTCCGTACATTCGCTACGCGTTGATAGTCTTGGAGGAGCAAGGAGGGGGAAGGGCTTGCCGTCTCTAGTTTACAATCTTCCGCGTCAACCGACCGCCAGCCGAGCAATGGCGGCGGGGTCGGATGGAGCCCCTTCCCCGGGGGATCGGAAACCGGAATGCGTGTCTCCTATGGATGCGGTTGCCATGGCGATAGGGGTACTTGCTGCTCCTGGGCCGTAAACCCGAGCGGCCCCTTCCGTTCGGAAGGGGCCGCCCCCTGTTGGTTGTGGGTGTGGCTGCGGTGGATGTGGGTTGGGCGTTTGTTCCTTATGGAGAATAAACGAAATCGCGTGGTCGGATCGGAGGCTGGTTTGGCGAGTTTTCGTGGAATTCTGACGATTTTCTGCGTCTATATATAACTGTGGACCAAACATCGATGTCCTACTACACCAATAAATAGATACAAGGGAGAAATCGAAACAGTCGGTTCCCAAAAAGGCAGAGGCATTGAAATCGGTCAACTAGGTGATGACCCCTGTTTTTTAGGAGTGCACGCGGAATAATCTACATCGATTACTAGAAAAAATATCAAGAGATATATGGAGAGTATTATGCGTCGTTATTGCATTTATTAAGTAAGCTTGCATTAATTAAGTTATTGCATATTATTGTAAGTAGTAGGGACGTACGGAGAAGAATCTAGGCAAAGAGGCTTTAACAAGGAAGAGGAAACTGGTGACAGGAACGTGGAGTAAGGATGTTAAGAAGAAAAGGCTCGTTAAAACTTTGATAGATAGCGTAGTTATATACCAGTATGGCGCGGAAACATGGTCACTGAAGCAGAATAATAGGCGTAGTTTGGAGGTTTTTGAAATATGGAGAAGAATTGAGAAGGTGAAGTGGACAGAAAGGAAAACGAATGAGGAAGTGATGGATATGGTGGGGGAGGAGAGGGAATAGTTAGTAGGAATAATAAGAAAAAATGATGCAAATCATATTGATCGGCAGTGGAATGTTGAAGACTGTGATAGGGGGGAGAATATTAGGAAAGCGAGGAAGGGGCAGGCGCAGGATAGGGATGTTGGACGGATTGAAGGGGAGAAGGAAGCATACGGAGATGAAGAGGGGCTTACTATAGACGAGGATGTTGGGTTATGTTTTACCAGGAGAGGAAACATATTTATTCGGTTATTATCAAAAAATGTACCTTAACCGGTCGATTACCTGAAATAATAATCTTATTCTTATTTCAATGAATTAAACATCACTTAGCGGGCGGGCTAGGATTTGAATCGCATTGACGTTTGACCTCATGCCCATACTTTGATGAAGAAAAATAAATATTATCCATTTTTGCTGAGATTAAAGCCATTATCCTTTCTGGGGAGGCTGCTATTCATTGATCTCTCACACGAATTATGTATCATAGAGTTATTGGAATACTTGGAAACAACAGACATTTTTGACTTGTTTAATGGCCCGGAAATACGAACATTTGCGCATTCAAGGAAGAGAAAAAAAGGACGCGAAAAGAGGAAACCCTCGATGGAGCGTGAGATAGATAATGCGAAGGGCTGCATCCAGGTTTCGGAAGCGCACGGCAATGAAGTCCGGTGCCATTTTACGATGTATTTTCAATGGCGGAATTGTAGTTGACACTAATGGTCCCGCAAAAACCATCCCCCGCTTGAAAAACATATTGCGCAAGCGATTTGTAGTATATTTGAATGGATGTGAAGTATTTTCTGACCTTATGGGGATGCTCACTTATTAGCCATGACATGGGTAATAATGTTAGCTAATGACCATTTCCGATGTTTTTTATCCGGTTGGCTACCTTGTCTGTTTTAGTCTGAAATGTTTTGTGCGCTATTTGAATCTGTTTTTTTTTTGTTTTGTTCAATCCATGCACGTCACAGGATGAGGGCCAATTGACGATTTGAATCCCAGATATTTCGTGTGAGAGGTTTGTTTATCTCTATTGCGGGGAAATAATTTTGAAACAAATTATGCTGGAGAAGAGAGCGGAATTTTGCTATCTGTAAATGCGGTGGAGGCTTTTGTTTAGCGGGAGATTTAGTGGGAGCGTTAAGTATTTCTGTTTGTAGGTTTTGGATACAGCAATAGTGAAGAATCTGTTAAATTTGAAAAATTGAGGTTTCGCTTTTTTTACGTGGTTATGTTTAACAATTGAATAAGTCATAGATTAAGAGATTAAATATGTAACTTTTAATTGACAACTGTTTAATACAAAATCATTTTTCCCATATACATTGAGGAATCGGAATATCCGACCACGCTATGGAGGAAGAGTTTTCTGCATCAAAAGTAGTCTGTTGTGTAAGGGTCTCCTGTCACACATCCTGACGGTGGCTTACAGGGTACTATGTAATGTAAAAAATGGCCTGGCAATGAGCTATTTGAATATCAGAAATGAGAAGCAGTATGGCTTTACATGAAATACAGGGCGCGATCCAAAAGTAATGCAATTGAATTTCCCGTGCCAACTTAGCTTTGCCACGGTCTCGGTGCTCTCCAAGCTGTGAAAGCGGCAGGACTTCGGTTATTGTAAACCTCTGCGTACCGACCGTGTCACGAAAAAATTGGAATCGACGATCGAGCAACTTTACGCGATTACTAATTTTTTGGTTAAACTGAAAAGATCTCTTGAGGAGACCAACAAAATAATTCATGAGGCTTACGGGGACTCTGCTCTGTCCTACTCACAAGATTCGAGGTGGTTAAAGGCCTGGATCACATGAAAAAGACAATTGTGATTCACTCGATGGTACAACTCTTGGGTGCCTCTAAAAGATATATGAGTTTGAAGATTTCAGTGGATCAATTCGTCCAAATCCTACGTAAATGACTCGCAACGACGGCTAGTGTGCCATTGAGTAAGTATTTTTAACATAGAAAAAGAAACTGGGTTTACTAAGCGATCTCGCCGACGACCGGTGCGAAAATCTATGAGGTGACAAACAGCGGCCGCTGGGCGCGGAGTCGAGGATCGTCGGAAGGAGAGAGCGACGAGACGGAAGAGGAGGGGCGGAGGGAGGGGTCGTCGGATCGGAGCCTCCTATCGGCCCGTGGTTAATGGCCCTCGGGCGAAAAAAAGGAATATCACGGCAGGAATCGGAAACGCATTAACCGCGATGAAAAACGGACAAAAAGCGGGAAGCCTAATCCTGAGGCCATTATCGCTCGGAGGGGCGGACGTGAGGGGGTGGGAAGCGATAAAGATAAAGCAATCTCCTCGTAAAACGAGAGAAAATAAAAGCACTACCATAATTTACCACATTTCTCTCCTGATCCAGAAGTTTAGCGTCCTTTGCCATTTTGACGAATCCGTTAAATGACCAAAATAAAATTCAGCCGTGAGAATGATTCACGATGTACGTACTAAAATCATGAAGTACTCCATTTTTTTAGGGTTCATTAATTATTGAAGGTCCACGTTTTGTCTATAGAAGGAACTGTAATTGACAGTGGAAAGTTTCAAAAATAGCGCTTTAAAGAGAATGGACCATTGGACATTGCTGTTGGCTCCACCGGTGTGATAGAAGACCGCATGTGCTTCCGTCACTTTTGATTAAAATTTCAATTATTCTCAGGGAAATTTTCTAGTTCCGGAAAAATATGGTGAAAACTTATAGTTTTCAATTCGTTAATTAGAGTAACCATGAACACAGTAATCAACGAAGATCGGTTTTGTAGGTGATGGCAGAGTTCACACAGTACTAATCCCAATAGGGCGTGTGAAATTAACACATCAGGGAAGGGGGGCCAGGGTCCTTTCCCTGGGCCGGTTATGGTTTCCCAGGAAGATCTGGTACCCGAAAAATCACATTGCATTAGTGGAGCTGCAGGTGCCCAGAGACTTGCATGGGAATCGAACCCGGGCAGTAGTCCAACGCTCTACCCCCTGGAATACCGCGACCCACGTTAACTAGAGCATCACGCTATAAACATGTGATATATATATATATATATATATATATATATATATATATATATATATATATATATATATATATATATATATATATATATCACATGTTTATAGCGTGATGTTCTAGTTAACGTTGTCAGGAACCGTGCCGAGGTGATTTTTCAAACAAATCCTCAATTGGAATTGGTCTATTTGTGCAGAGTTTGGAGAATTTGTTGATGTCTAATGATATCGTAATTTTTTATGGCCCAGAAAATAACTGAACTTATCGCTTTGTGCGTATAGAGGAGAATTGGAAGTGAAATATGGATATGAAACAATTTCCTTCCTCGTACCTCAACAGCCCTCGGCTCCCCTGATGCGTCGAAAAGGGTAAGCCTTCTAATCAAAACCAGTATGAAGCGGTGGGGGATTTATGGGACCGGTTAATCCGGTCGAAACTACTTTAAAGTCACATTTGCACTGGAAGGAAGGATGCAAATTTGGAAATAGAGCCCCTCCGAATCTCCGCGAAGTTCCCAAAAGGGGATCGAGATGGTGCGGGGGCTAACGTACTGGCTTCCCACCCTGAGGGCGCGGGTTCAAATCCCGGCGGTGTTGAATATTTTTCAGAGGTGTCTCGATCCCTACTTGAGGTGCTTTGTGGAGGGCACTTTGAGTGAGTACGCCGTCCGTCGGATGGGACGTTAAGCCGCGGACCCCTTGGCGCCTTTCGTAAAGAGTAGGCTAATGCCGACGCCGGGTTTCTCTCCACCCTTCATCCTTTCCTGTCCTTCCCCTATGGCGCAAATGACCTTAGCTGTCGGTCGCCTCCCCTCAAAACTACTACTAGTTCCCAAAACATTCGTAAACACTCGTAATATGCACACATCGGCCTCGTCGCCAAATTGGTTGCGGCGACAATCGAATCTCGTAAATCGACGCGGGAGCTGTGCGTCGTGTTCAACTTTCATTTCGGATCGTGACTGCCACGGGGAGGAGCAAAGGTCGCCTGGGAGAGCCCCTACCATCTCTCCCAGGTCCAACCCTTGTTATACCTGTCATACTATTAGAACCACTGCCACACATATGGAGGCACGCCTAATTAATATGTGGCATATCTATTCTCTTGATCCCTCTTCGGTGGTTTATTTGCAGTGTCGCCATAACTGCTCGAAAGCAGAGTTCGTTAAAATTGATATTTTCCTATCTGCGTAGTTCGCGTATGGTTCAAAAGTATGAGATTCCCGCTACTTTATATGCATTTTTCTCGCTTTTCTTCCTTTGAATGTAATATTATGCCATCTGATCAACGATGTTGCTAAACAGATTCAGCGTCCGAA
The DNA here is from genome assembly GCF_022747635.1 of Hetaerina americana. Lineage (NCBI taxonomy): Eukaryota > Metazoa > Arthropoda > Insecta > Odonata > Calopterygidae > Hetaerina > Hetaerina americana. The sequence goes on from NW_027286985.1 coordinate 92,617,604, forward strand.
TATTTAATCTTCGGTATATCAAAACAGAAGATAATGACAGACCCACTGCTTAAAAAAACCTATTTGTTATTGCTGAAACTCTGACTTTATTGATTTTCATAGACAGTGTTGAGACAAGTTTTAATTGCTTAAAAAGCAGTTTATGACTTAGTAATATTCCCTCGATTGTGACAAAATGTATAACAGATTATTAGGATAATTTCTCTCGCGTAGTCGCGTGCTAGAAAGACTGATAGCTGGAGTCAGAAGTGTTAATTATCTTTTGGTCAGGTTAATCCTTATAATCATAAATACCGTAGAATTGAGTTCACCACTTCTCATTTCCGTCAAGTATTTTTAGTGACTCCCAGTGTCTGCCCCGCAGAGGCTAAGTTGGATGAGGTTATCCATTCAACCGGGTCCCATCTTCTCTCCAAGTGAAAAACAAATTTTTTTCGAATTATCTAGCGCCATTCGTTTTCCAAAAGGTGACTACATACGCTATGATGTTATTCAAATGTTTTCATTGGAATTAAAAAACAATAAAAATTCTCTTTTTATATATTCCAAACACCGGCGTTATTCGCTTACAGTTTATAGTTTTTCACATTTTAGAATCCAGGTCTACTGAATCACAAAGTTAGTTCATGAATCATCAACTGGTTAGATCTTTACCACTATTCTTTGTTTACACATTAAATTAAATGATAGTTACCAATGATGAAATTTCACTGATGGATGAAAATATTGGTTATTCTAGTAATTTAATGCATTAACTTGAAATGAAATGAAACAGAAACCATTATCCTCCGACATTGCATGGTGCAAACTGCCCCTAAAATCAACGATAAGGAGGTAAAAAAAAGTATTTCCTTCATTCCATATGTAACATTAATCAAAAGAGATATAATTCTTAACTGTATTAATATTCTGCTGTAAACACATTAATATTGATATAGTAATAATCCTCACATGTAAAAATAAAGTTCACATGACCGTTTGTAATTAAATCGTTCTTTCAACGATTGTAATATTGAGATAATAAGATGATAGCGCGTTCAGTCCTGTTGTTGCGATTATTTACATTTCCCTTGTTTAAACATAAAATCAGAACGAATCTATGTTACTCAATTGATAAATAGTTTTCTTGGATTCATAATTGCGATTCTCGTGTACTCTCATGCAGTATAACTGCAAATGATTGAATATGTTCCTCCGGTTCAAATAATGTGGTAAACGAATGTTTCGCAAAAACGAAAATTTCCTTTAGTAAATAAGGGCGTAGGTGTCATCCATTAAAACGAAGGATGAAGCTTACGGTGAGCAAGCTGTGCCAGCGCGTAAACCGCTCGTTAAAATTATGTTGTTTAGAGCATACTATTGCGGTTAATATTCTTGAAACATTTTTCATTGCTCTTGATAACTTGCCTGTTTCATAAAGTATACCAAATAAAGTGTTAAAAATAATTAAACCTTCAAATGCTTCACTTTTTATGTTCCAGATAGCGTTTATATCTTCTGCTTCGTTTTGTAATTTCTGTATGGTTGATGGGTCAATGGGATAGGAGAAATCCTTGTAAACCCTGAACCAGTGACTGAGATTCGCAAAAGTCTAACATACCAAAGTGATTGCGACCGGGAACTTGGGCATTTTTCTTCTTTTTTTGATTTTTATTTCAATTTTTTTCATTTCTGTGTCAGTAAAACGGGTCCCTGGTATAGGAGATATCCTTGCAAACCCTGAGTGTGTATGTGAATGCGATTTGCGAGAGTGACTGTTATTCCTTAACATTCCCTAGTGATCAAGGTGTAAGTTTGTTTGCTTATTTATTAATTTTGAATTGTTTCTGTGAGATTGAGGTGCACTAGGGTCACTGTTTCCCAAACACACCCAAGTGACCTAGTGGGTGTTCCCCATCTTCCCCCTGCTAGTAACTTTGTTTCTACCCCTCCCCCTTTAAACAAAACCTAGTGCCAACCAAGTTTACTGTCTCGGCTATTTCATTTTCTATTCCTTTACACCTTCAGTTTGGAATTTCAGCAGGTTTACCCAAGCAAGGGTTATATTGATTAATAGAAAGAATGATCGCACGAGTCAACGATAAGCAATGTTTCGAGCTATGATATGTGTGTAAAATATGGGTTTAACCGCACCATGTTTAAAAACAGCTAATTGGAAACGCAATGCGTCCCTGTTAATCTATTATCGAGGGGAGCCATGCGATTTCGGACTTCGGACGCAGATCGGGGGTGTTTCTGGTTCAAACCCGATCGATATCTCATAGCACCCTCGACTAAACCCCAGAGTGGTTATTCTTTGCATATGAGAGTTCTCTGGGAAACCGCGGGCAATGCCTCCGAAGACAACGGGGGCCACCCTCAAAGATTGAACCGCATGGCTCTTGAGCCCACGTGTTGGTGGGAATAACAAGCTTGCGCCTCTTTCACACTTCATTAAGTTTTTAACGTGGAATGGAAGGCATACGATATAATGGGGATAGCTGAACCTTTCACCTAATTCCCTGTAAATCCTTTACTGCCGTAAGCACCAAAGTTTTTAGTGCCGAAATTTAGAACGGTCCATAGAGATACCGTAATCATTATACGATATCATATAATGCAAAAAGAATTATTCTTGTTTTTTGATCTAACATTTGCCAACTATGTAACATACATAAAACTATATTTTGAGGCAGTGCTAAAATTTGGTTTTGAAGTAAGTGCGAGGTCTGTAAATTAAGTAATGGGACTGGCAACGTAGCGTTCTATCTGGCAACACTGGAGTCGCTGGGCTTGGAGAGGCGGCAGGGGAACATGTGATCCACCTTCAGTACGTGCTTCAACTCGCTCGAGTCATATGGTTGTCCGTAGCGATTTTTTGTAAAACAGTTGTTTTTATTGTGTTCTAAAAATGAGTGACATCAATTTCGAGCAAAGGTGTGTTCTAAGGTTTTGCTTCAGACTTGGGCACAGTGCAACGGAAACTCTTGCTAAACTTCAGCACGCCTACGGAGATAGTTTTTTGACAAGAGCCCAGGATTTACGGTGGTTTAAGGCATTTTCAGAAGGAAGAGAGTCGATTGAAGATGAAGCACGAAGTGGAGGGCCTTAATCTTCAAGAACCGATGAAAATGTCGGCAGAATCCGGAATATTGTGCGTTCAGATCGTTGGTTGACCGAGAATGATCGGGGAAGATTTGAATTTGACTCATACCAACGTTTATCAGATTTTGACCAATGAATTGGGGATGAGAAAAATCTGCGCAAAAATGGTTCAAAAAACCTTTCGCAAGACCAAAGAGACCAGTATTTTTTGGTCAGGAAAACTTTCCTGTGGCTCCTCAGCCTCCTTATTCGCCTGATTTGAGTCCTTGTGGCTTTTTTCTCTTCCCGAAGTTGAAAAATCACTTCAAGGGAACTCATTTTGGGACAGTCGGAAACATTCAAACGACTGGAAAGACCAGGTGAAGGCTATTCCAATACCTGAGTTCCAGCACTGCTATGGGCAGTGGAAGAACCGTCTACAGCGCTGCGTGGCCTCAGAAGGAAGTTATTCTGAGGGTGACAATATAAAATGGTAATTCTATTTGAATGAAAAAATTTTTTTTTAATCAGTCTTATTAGTTAATTTACAGACCTCGTCTTTTATAAAACAATGGACTAGATTCCCTGCGTATAATTTCGAATGTATTTGCAGATGAGTCAGTGACTAATAGACTATCACTAGGGCATTAGGAATTCCATCTTTGTGTCAGCATTGGCTCTCCGGACTTCGACTTCTCTCGCCTTTGAATCGAAAATTTCTCTCTCCGAGGAGGCCAGGGCTACCTCGGGAGGCACGGAGGTCTTTCTCGACGTAGTCATCACACCTGAGGGCCGCCTCGCTCCGCATCCCTCTCGCGGCCCGCCATAGAACTTCTCCCGCGGGTAAGTGCGTCACGGAAGGAACGGGGGTTTATCCCTTCGGAAGCGGAGCACTTGGATTGCTGGTCGTCGTGTGCTCGAGAGAGGAGCGCACGTTGGCCTGAATTTGGTGCTCCCCCTCCCACCCACGCGTCGGGAAATTAAATTTCCTCCTTTTCCTGGTTCCAGCGGAAGGAGGGAAGGGGGGAAGCACTAATTGGAGGGGACGGGGGATTCAGAATCGAGAGGGAGAGAGATGACACCTGCCGGGGGAGGGAGAAAGTAAAGAGAGACGCCCCACGCGGCGTACACACTGACTGCGTGATTAAAAAAGAAACAAACGCGAAAAGGAAGGCGTCGGTGGGGGTGTTTGTCGAGAGGTGGGGGTCAGAAATCCAATTAGCGGCGGATCTCGCGGGGGCGAGTGTGGTGCGTCGGCGCTCGCTGTGCCGCGCCTTCTTGCACCCCCACGGGCGGGATATGCGACGTGAATGCCATTTTATTGTCACCATATGCAAAAGTCCCGAGATTTTTAAATGAATGTTGCGGCCCTTTACGTAACATGCGGGTCACAATTACCTTCCCATTGTGCTTGCTTGTTCTTCCTCTTAGCCTTAGCTCTTCTAAGTCTTATTTCTTCTCCGTGTTTTGGATTCATATCTGGTGTTGGTGTTCATCGGAGGTCGTTCGGATCCAAATGTTTGCAGTCTTTGTCTCTCATTAAAACTTTGCGAAGAAAGTTTATGTCAATGGGATTCATTTTCATAGGAAGAGCTTTTTCAGTTTTTTTTAATAAATACTAAATATCTGATTACAAAATAAGAGCTTCCTCATTTTTTCAAGTTATTTAAGGCAAATTTAATCAGCTAATTAATATCACCTTTTAGGAAACCAATGTCTTATTATTTTTTTCCAGTATTTTTTCGAAATTCCATTTAGTTCTATTTATTGTCTTTTTGCTACTCCATATATGTGTTTAGTTATGACTGGGTACATTTGTTATGCCGTATGAATTAACCTTTTTGGTGTACTGTTAACTTAAATACATTGCATTATTTTTCCCATATCAGTCCAACAAACCTGAAAAATCTATAACCATGGGTAAGACGAAATGTGACTAGTTTTGATTCAAAATGACATTTTCATCTCCTCTTTATCATTATGTAATATATTGGTGAGTTATTTCCAAATTGCTTCTCGTAACAGGAGAGTGAGCCTTAAGTGTGTATTTTGAGATATGTAAGGCAAGGTATATAGCACTAGATGACCATAATGCTATTCCAAGTTTCTTCAGATGTGAGAAAAGGGCGTTGATGTTTCACTTAAAGTTAAAAGTAGTCAACGGCGCCTTTTCCGTCGGTGAAGGCTGAGAAAAAGTTTGATGGCATCGTTCGATCTCCCCGGAAGGCTGTGGTTGGTAGGGAGGAAGGTGGTAACCCTTGTGAGGGCGCCGCCGGATAGATGGAAGGGCGCCTGCTTCTATATCTCACCCCCCGCCCCTCGGACGGAAGTGAGCCGTGTCGAGGGGACGGTCATTGTGCGCGCGGCTCGAGGAACCAGAAACGAAATTAGCCAGTCGCCTAATTCCGTCTGCCCTCCCCTGGGAAGCGTGTGGTGCGGGCGGTCGATCCCTCCAACATTCCCTCTCCCGAAAAGGGGGGGGGTGAGAGTAGGGTGGGGGTGGTCTCTAGCCTTTGGGGGCACGAGGCCTTGCGCCCCCCTCCTTTAAAAGTTTCTCCCCCGCTCAGTTCATCCACCAGCTTCCAGCGACACTTTTTCAACAACCCCTCCATCCTTTCCCCCCTTCATCGCATTAAAACCAGAGGGCAGTGGAATAAATAATGGAGTGCGGGCCCCTTGCATATTTGGAGGGGGTTGGGTTGGGTAGCAGCGGCGTGTGGGTGGTGCAATGGAGGACGGAGGGTTGAAGGGGAAATTGGTGCGCGGGAGTGGCCCCACTGGGTCCGCACCGCTTGGTTGTGGCCCGCAAGGGAAGGAGGAGGCGGAGGATATTGTTCGGAGGTGTGCCGTCGGAAACGTTGAATTGAAGGCGGGCGGAGGTGGGGGGCACGCCTCACCCCTCTCATGGGTGCACCACTCCGGAGGAGAGTAGGGGTCTGTAAATGCGATGGGGGAAGTCCATCCGTCCCGCGCTGAAGTGAGTGTTGCATCACCAGGGTTAAGGATGTGAAGTTTGCGAGTGACCAGCTCCAAATGGTCTCTTCCCTCTCAGAGGGAACTAAGGGACTTATTCAGTTCCGTAGACAATGAATGAAACTTACCAAGCTGCTTTTGGAAATTACTGTCGCGTAGGTTGTCTTGCTGAACAGCAGTTTCGCCCCCAGTCCTAGAGGCATCTTCAGGTTGAAGTGATCTTCGTTGCATTTTGGTCGCTATATATATGGGACGCTAGCTGGCCCGGAGCTCTCTGATTAGTTGTTCCTTGGCGGTAAGGTGGAATAACCCTTTTCACATGTATAGCTGTCCTCACGGTTGAAATTAATGTGGAAAGGGGTAATTCCACCTTAAGGTCAAGAAACAGCCAATCAGAGTGCTCTGGGCCAGCCATCGTCGCATTTATATAGCGGCCAAAATGCGACGAAGATCTTTTCCGCCACCGCTATCTTTATGTACTATACCTCTGTTGTTTGTTCCACCCTAAAGAGTAGTGTACCCTAAAACGGAGTTTTTGTTATGTTATTGCTATTCACTTCATAGTCTATTCCTTCTTCCAATCTATCCTGTCATCGCGGAAATAACTTCGACCTGAAGACTCCTCCAGGACTGGGGGCGAAACAGTTGTCCAACAAACCAACCTACGCGACGGTAATTTCAAGAAGCAGTATGGAACCTTTATCAGAAATACGTCGTGGAAGCCTTAAGATCAGAAAATAAAACTCCAAAGTTTTCCCCTAGGTAGTACTACTTTTAATTTTCTGGGAAAAAATATTTCCGTAATTTTCTATTAAGGAATAACTATCTTTTTAACGTTATTCAGGGAATATAAACACAATATATTCAGTCAGTTTTTACCTACTTAAGGGTGATATCGTATCTCGGTGTTTATAATTGTATTCATGTGAAAGGTAAATATGTCATGCTTCTAAAAAGACACTTCTAACTGATTCTTTCGTAAATAACTGCGTCCAATGTTATGTGTATGATCATTACGATAGTAAAAAGTCAAAATCCATTCCGCCCTTTATGTAGATTAATGACTTCATTTTCAGAAATTTGATACTTTCTTAATAAATATGATCGAGATTTCAAAGTAAACTTAGATAAAAATTAAAAGAACGAATTTCTTTCATCAATTTGGCTTAAGCACCCAAGTACGAGTGCTTTTCAAGCACAACTAGGTCGTACTTTATGCATACAGATATTTTCTGATTTGGAGGGGAAAAAACTCGCTTAACCTTAAGTAATTGCAGCCCAACTACGAGAGTGAACCGTTTAATGTAAAGAATGGCCCAAAATAAAAAATAGAATGCTAACGCTCTTTTTCCATGTTTCGGTATTATCGATTGAGCGTACTAGGAAACGTGAAAAAACGGTTTCTGCCAAACTTTAATTTTTATTCCAAGTGAGGTACGGAGCATTCAAATTGGCGTCATACCTCCTGCCACGCCCCCTCGCCATAACGCGCACTCGTCATTCTATTGGCTGAAACCTTCGAAACGTAATCGACATATGACAGCAGAGATATAGGTTCATGTCCATGACTGCAAACGCCAATTTTTTGCATTTATGTGGACGCCATGAATTTTAACATCAGAGGTTTTGATCGGGCTGATTCGAGAACTTAACCCGTTCTTTCAACAGAAACGCTTTAAATTTTTTCAGTCTGGAAATTAGCGTTTTATTCCGACAAAAATCAGGAAATAAAATCAATTGTAGTCTTATATGCTTACTCTTACTTACTTGTATCTGGTACATGTAATGTTGATTTCCATGAAACTAGCGAAATCGATGCGTGAGCCTAAAATTGACAGCCAGAGCTATCATGTACCCCGATGAGGGGTTAATAGCTTGATTTAACCCTGTAATTGAACGTAAAAAATGATAATATGTACCCAACGTATTGTAGGTATCTGATGATGGTGTATATTTAAATTTAAGCACACTCCTTTGAAATCAAAATAAAAAGTGTTGGTATTCGCATTTACCGCACCACCCCACCAACCCCCCCCCCCCACATTTCACACTATACATTCTTCGGATGCCCTTATTCGTCCTCACTTCAACTTGTGTTGTCGTGACGATTCACCTTCAGTGCGCTGAAGAGGGCTACTTTGTGGCCAAAATACGCGTATTCGTATTCACCTTCCTCATCCCTTTCCTTATTTACCCTTTACCCCATCCTTTGACTTGTGGCGTTAGCCGACTAATCACATTTGTACTTTGTTTTGAAAGGGAAAGTGTTTACGGCAATGGGAGTTTTTCATTTATTCAATACTGCTAGCCGTAAGAGCTCAATTCCACTAATTATTTTTTTTATATTACCTATCAACTTATATAAATATAATATAAAATAAAATATAAATCGTGCCTGTTGCAATTTTTAAAAAGCTGAACACGTAAACTTTCGCTCAATTTTCCAGATTTCAAATATCTCTTTGAGTTTCATAGCATAGTATATTATCTCATTGCCCCATGAAATTCTATTTCCAGAAAATTTTCTGCTCTAAACAGCATTACCTTAAACTAGAATTTGCTACATGTGTTGATATAAATTCTTATACCCACAGAATCATTTAAAAAAAACATTTAGATTCATTATTGAAATCCTTGGAGGTGTATCATTTTAAAAGCGATGTTTCATGATAATTACGTGCTATCCAATGACACGGATTTTCCGCATGTTTTTGATTCTGAAATGATTTACATCGGAGGGTAAGTGGGCACTCCTTTTATGCCTTTCGCAGCCAGGGATTATATATTTTAATCTCTACTCGCTTTTACCCAACGAAAAACAACAGTAAAAATTATGCATTTTTTATGAGTTTACGTGTCATAACAAATTCATACAACCCCATCAAGGATAATAAAACACATTTGTACAGGATGAGTGAAAATGACTGTTAAGTTTTTGCAGCGGAGTTTCTCTTGTAGCTAAAACACATTTTGAATGACTCCTTCGAATAAAAAGGAGTTCATTGTGCTCATTTTCAAATGAAACATAATGCAGATGCCATTGGTACGCTCTCGGTAAAAGTGAATTTTTCGTCTGGAATTATTCTCGTGTTTAGCATTTTTCCGCAGTTGCTCAGTCCAAAATAACGTCGCCTGCTTATTTCAAACGCTCGGGACCCGTTTCGAATTGCCTATAAATTAAATCGTACGGCTTAACCTCGCGGTGCTTGCGGTGGAGGAGTGGGATCGTTGCTCCGGACCATAATTTGAGGATTTATCTCTCTGGTTTCTCTGTGTGAGGTGAGATTATCCTTGTGCTGGAGAGGAATTTTGTTTTCCTCTCTCCAGGAACATTCATGAACATTCACACATTTTTCTTCTGACGGAAAATTAATCGTTTCCCAAACGGGAATTAGTTATTGTAATATTTCTTAGTGCACAGAGGCCAACTTAATTCATTTCATCAATTAAACGTTTTTTCCTGTAATTTTGAAGGTATTACGAATATTCTTTCTTTATATGATCCAAAAATAATTTCATTTTATAAAGTTCGAGCCAATTGTAACAAAATCTAAATACCTGTCATTCGAGGGCCTAAAAGCATTATACTTTCATGAAATATCGTCTATCAAGTGTCGCGTATTATTATAAATGTCACGCGGCAGCCTTCATTTGGAACAAAGACATAGTAAAATCTCCAGAAAGTGTATCATCACTCTTTCAGTCCGCTTGAAATAGACATTTATTACCTAACTTTTTTAGGTTTTATATATTGCTAGGTTAGAGCAATAAGAACGACCCTGAAACTGTAATCACAAGCTTGTACTTTAATTATAGTAGTTCTTGAAATAATATATTTTAATAATATTATTAATGTAGCCTTACGTAAATACTCTAGCATTAATTATCTCTGATTTCACGGATACTATGTCAAAATTTGACACTGAACAAGCTTGAAAGATCTGATGCTTTCCCGGCGTATTAGTTGGGTGAATTCTTCTCGGGTCTTCCACCGGGTCAATACCCGGTGCACATATAAAATCATATTTGGGTGACGATTTATGAAGGTTTAAAATAAGTAAATGGTGTATCATATAGAGTCAATTGAAGGTGTTCTGCCTATTAAAAGGTAAGTTTTGAGCATATCCTAACGAGTATTGACTTCTGCGTGTCACGACAACCTCCACTCTTTGCCCTACATTATTACTTTCTTCATCTCTTCGGAATTTGCCTTCCTTCGTGATTCCTAGAAAGTCGACCCGCCTTCTTCCTCTACTCTGCATACTCAATGTTTTCCATTATATCGGGACTTTCAGCATCCCCCTACCTTTCAGTATTTCTTCCTCCACCAACGTTATCTACCTTTCTCAGATCTCCCTGTAACTTCTCCTCTTCGCTCACCGTTTGTGTTAAAAACCTCTGCGTTCATCTTCCTTTCTGCCCAACTGATTTCATTCACAACAGTGGCAGCCGGATTGCTGCCCTGCTGTATTGCTGCTTCCTATCTCAGTTCTTCGCCACACCCACATTTCGTGAGCCTCCAATCTTCGCTCTTTCTCTCGCCTCAAAGACCGGATCTCACGTCCATAAAGCATTACGCTCTCTATTGAAGTCTTTACTAATCTATACTTCACATTTTTATTAAATGTACCCGTGATATGTTATACTCTTCTTGCTAATGCCTCTTTCGCCAACCCTATTCTCCAAATGCCTCCATTACAACGCCTTTTTATTCTTTAAAATACAGAGAGGTCACACGACTACTCTCATTTATTCCCCTCCATTATAATATTTATCTTATCCTTCGTACTTCTCAAGAAACTCATTACCTTCATTTTATTCTAGTCAATCCTAATCACATCACACCTCTTTCATTTTCCTGTAAAGTACTCAAAAATAGCTGCGAATGTCTGAATTACTTTTGCTTGATAATCTGAAAACATAACTGACTTAATCAGATCCCTATCCACTCATATATTCAAGACCTTAAGATTCCCATGCCACCCTTAACCTCTTCTCAACATGTATGTGGATAAGAGCCGGCGATAATGGGCGACCCTGTCTCACTCATCGTTCATCACTGCCCATCACGACTTCCACTCTGCTACCCTAACCGAAGGCGTATGATTCGTGTACAAGTTTCGAATAAGGCGCTTCCAGCCCACCTCTCTTATCCATCATGTTTACTCATCAAGGTCTAACTCCTCAAAATCCACCAATCACACAAGGACATCTTGATTCGATGTTCTTGCCCACTAATTTTGTCATCATTTCAATGACGTCTACGCGTTCTTTTCCCCTTTCCAAATCCAAAATGATCTTCGCCGAGATATTTAGATATTTGATTTTGTAATCTTCTGTTGATGATTATCAGAATTATTGCTCACAGTCGCTTTACACTTTTTCAGTATAGGGTTCCACATTGATCTAAGAAAATCTACTGACCTGATTTCTTCCTCGGAAAGACTTCGTTTAAGGTCAGAGAATACCCTTTTGCCATTTTTCCTTAAATTCTTTAGTAATTCTACGGGGATATCTATTCCCACTGCTTTTTTTGACTCCATTTTCCTTAGTACTTTTTTTATCTCAATATCTTGCATTTTTGGACTCAAGGTTTCTCATCTGCATCACTATCCAATTCTTTTTCTAAACTGCTTGGCCTAGTATATTTATCATGAAACTCTTCTTCGTATTCCTTACACCGCCCCTTGATCTCTTCTGGCTTTGTTAATAACTCGTGTATCACTATCTACAATGGTAATATGTAAAGTTTTATCCTTGCTAAATCTGAAAAATGTTCTTAACTTCTAATACGCATAGCGCTTCTAATTTTTCTTAATTGAAATTTTTCCACGACCTCGGACTTAACTTTCCACCACATTACCTTAGCTCTGTTTCTTTCTCACTTATTGTATATACGTATCTCTGTGCATTTGTGTCTCCATTTTCGTTTTTACGTTCTTCCATTTTCTTTTTTCTTCCGTTTTCGTTAATTACCTTCCTCTCCGTATTTGAGCTCCACCCACCTTTCCCCAGCCGTTTTGATTCCTCTATATTCATTTATACACGCATTAAGTTTTCTGAGCGAATTTTCCTTTTTACTCCGGTTAAACCTTTAATATTCAACTTTGGCCCTCCCCTGCCCCTCCCAATTCATTTTCAGATTCAAATTACATGTAATTGTTTTTCGTAAAAGCTAAAATATAGTCCAAATCTACATCTGAATCCGTGATGCCAATCTATGTCCAGCCGTGAAGCAATCCAACTGGTGCCTACCTTTTTCTCTCGGCATCTTCCATATGTACTTACATCTATCTGTAAAATATTATCACTCACCTGATCTATATTCACCACTCTTATCCCCATCTACCTAAGGTTCTATCCACATATTTATCTATAGTAAAGAATTAGCACACTTTTCTTAATTCTAAATTAAGGTAGATAGAGAAGCTTTCCCAACAATAAGCAGGATAAATTTGGGGAAATATTATTACTAATCAAGGCACAAATCACTAAAATTCTTCGAAATAGCACCCTTGTGCATGGATGTTCCGATGCCAGTCGCGGTACGCTACCCGGAATGCGTCGACGGGAACTTCGATCAGTCACCTCGTCAGGGCTTCTTTGAGGTTATATAGCGTTCCAAAATGGTTGTCTTTCTAGCTCCTTTTTATTCGAGGGAACAAAAAGAAGTCGGGTGGTGCCACATCGGGGCTGTGGGCCGTCTGGGGCAGCGTTGAAACATTGTGCTTGGTCAGGAACTCGAGGTCACGAGGAAGGCAGTATAAGGCTAGGACGCGTTATCGTGGTGCAGCCTCTACTTGGCAAAGATCTCCTTCCTGACGCGTTGTATTCTTTTCCACAGCCTGTTGACGGCTGCCATGTAGAAATTACTTTTTACTGTCTGTCCCTGAGGCACAAACTCTCTTTGGATAACGCCCTTCGAGTCAAAAAATACTACTTATTTTTGGCACTGGCAAAAATATGTCTTTCTTAAAATACAATATTAATGTCATTTATGAAACTAGTAGAAATTTCAGGTATACATGAAGATTATGGCGCCCCCTACCAGTGTAGGAAATAAATCATCGGTGCGACAGAGTGTATAAAATCAAGGTTATCATCCAAAAGGCCTGTTTGACAAGCGAGGGTAGAGGTCACCCAATTCTAATACCGACGGTATATGAAATTCACACAACATGGTAGGGGGTCCAGTTTCTTTCCTTTTCCTGCATGAGGTTTCTCAGGAAGATCGGGTACCTGAGAATTTACAAAATATGGGCGAAGCTAAGGATGCTCTGAGGCAAGATTCGAGCGTGGAACCTTGCACTCTACCCACCGGCCTACTACACCCCTTGTTTCTGCATGTATAAGTATATCCATAACAGCATTTTAACTTTAGTCTCCTCACTGTATTTCTCCAGTTTTTAGAGCAATTCTTCATATTTAATCTTTCGTTTGAAATAGTGTTAGAAGTTCATGATGAACTTTTGCGTATAATGCATTGGATGTTATTATTAATAGTTACCGGTGAAGCAATACTCATGGTCAATTGGATGGAAAGAATTCAGATTGCCATCTATCAACTACTAATGTTCTCTCGTGCAGAGGAACACACGCGAATAAAAAGCTGCCAATTCTTACAATTGGTCTCCCTCCACTCCTCCCTCCCCCCACCCTAACCTCTCTATCCCCTTCGTCCTCTGTCCCCTATTTGCCTTTCCCTACCTCCCTCCGCCCCTCTTCCCTTAACATCCTCCCTCGCCGACCTCTCCCATTTCGCTCACCACTGGAAAGCGATCGATTAGCAAATGGAGATGAATACTGCCCAGCTGTCAAAGGCCGACGCAGAAGTCACCGGAGCACTCCCGGAGACGAAATTTCAACTGGATGTAGCACTCGGAGTGTATAAGTGTAGCTGTTTAAAAAGTTAAGGGATTCGAAATCCGACTACGTGGAGAGACATCGGTATCGTAAAACCTGTTGAGCGTATAAACCCATTAGAGTAAGCGTCAGCAAAGTGAAAAGGCGCTGAAAAAGTTTCACGACAACAAATATCAGAATCAATTAAATTTAGCTCTATTTTAGCCAAGTGAGCGATCGGTGTTATGTCTCCTCTTTCTGTTCGTTTAAACTCAATATCAAAGGTATTTTTTGAATATTTAATGCGCGTTCCCGTGAAACACTCCTCCTCTTGTGGCCGCATGTATATTTTAGTAATGATACAGACTGTGATGTGATATTGATTAAAATGAGAGTTGGCGTAGAGAGTGTCGGCGCGAGGCGGTCCCTACATTGGCAGAGAAATGAGTGAACTCACTCTTCCGCTGAATAAAGGGCTGTCTTAAAGGCCCCAACACATCCATAGGTCATCTCTTTTATACTTATTGCTTATCTCTCTTCACCGCTTGTAATATAATTTTGACGGCACTTCTAACGATAGTTTCCCCGAAATTTTGATTTCAAATAATCCGTCATTTAGTTCAGCGACGCTGTCGAGCTTTGCGAGGGCGGTTCAATAAGTACCCTTGTTAGAAATGAAGAACCATTTTTTCAAAAATATATTTTTTATTTTTCAACATAGTCGTCCACTTTTAGAAAGATACTCTTCTCCCAACGTTCCGGCCATTTTTTTAACCCATCCAAAAAATAGGATTTGTTGAACTCTCCAAAATACGCCTCTGTCTCGGCGATAACTTCCTCGTTTGAGCTAAATTTTTTTCCCGCAAGCCATTTCTTCATGTTAGGGAATAAGAAAAGTCGCAGTGAGCCAGATCGGGTGAATACGGGGGGTGCGGCAGCAATTCATAACGTAGTTCATGCAGTTTGGCGGCGACAACTCCGGATCGGCCTGTTGTCCACCGTGAGCAATCGCGGCGACCATCGGGCCGACAATTTTTTCATCGCCAACTTATCATGTAAAATATTAATTTCCGTTCCGGTCGACACACCCACGGCCTCTGCTACTTCGCGCACTTTCGTTCGTTGATCAGCGAGAATCATGGCGTGGACTTTTTGAATGATTTCCTCGGTAACCACGTCTGTCGGGCGTCCTGGTCGCTCCTCATCAAAAACAGATGTTCGCCCGCGTTTAAATTCGTTGAACCAATATTTAACTGTGGCCATAGATGGCGAAGTGTTCCCATAAACAGCATCCAACTTTGCTTTCATAACCTCGCATTTCTTCCCATCCAAAAACAAAAAGCGAATTTCCGAACGATACTGCTCTTTTTCCATCTTAGCGAAAATCACGAAACACGTCTTACTCGAATGGCTGCCAAATCCAAACTAACCTTCAAATCAGTCTGAAATTTGTTCCACGTCGTTTGATAGGTGGCAGCACACAAAGATAAAATAAACTTCCCTCAGGAACGCCCTTTGTCGTCAAACACGGGTACTTATTGAACCGCCCTCGTATTTGTTAACGAATTATTAATCAGATCTAATAATGATTATCTTAATGGCATCTTTTTACGGCGTTAACTTTTCAGAAGATGATTAGGATATTTTGGGATTGTGCAGTTGACGTAGCCTGAATCCTTGTTAAATTTCAGAGATAAAAAAATAGATTGATTGATTGTTTATTATATAAATTCCCTATTACACTGTTCAGTTATCGGCCTCACATTAGGTAGAGGTGAGGGATTAATCACGACTGATTATTCTTCCACAGTTAATGCTTTTAAAATGCCTGGCGGTGTTCTCCAAGGCCAAAGGCTTGAGAACAAAAAAATTTGAGCTTGAGTTAAAAAAATTAAATTTGTATTTGGATGTAATCATCCTACTTGTATACTATATGCACCCATTTATTTTATTAATACATTAAAGTAGTCAAAACGTCGTAATACTTATTACAAACCCGCACTCTTCAAATTCCAAGCTACGCAGCCTTGCTTAAAGAAAGGACTGACGCCTCCCGTTTCAAATGAGGACTCTCGATTTCCGTATTCAGGAGCGATGGAAGCTGGTCTCCTTTCCCCTGGCTTGCGGCGGGTCCCTCGATGGCGGGTCCAACAACTGACGAAGCACGTGATTACGTTAAAATTCAGTATCCCCTGCCCCTGCTCCCGGGAATGACCAGGGTTCCTCGCTGCTAGGGCGTATGAGTTTGCGTGTGTGGCAGAAGAGCGTACGTGAAGCAGTGGACGGGAAGGGCGAGGTGCCGGCGCCAGGGATCGCCGCCCCAAAGTGCGGCACGTCCCGTTGACCGCTTTCCCATTGAACCCTTTCTTTCGAATGCAAAAACCTCAACGCGCGCACATGCATTAATAAACTTCCGTCTAATACTCTCTCTCTTTCAAATCGTTGAGAGATTCTAATACCCCCTCTGGGAAAAAATTGTTCTGCTTCCGGAAAAAGAAGGTTTAATATAATGTATTATTATTATTGGTACTTTGCCGTTGAAGGAAGATTTTAGAAGGACACAATCTATAACACGATACTTTACCTTGCCAATCAAAACAAAACCTAACATCCGACTTAGCATTACATACTATTGACTTAGCATTCCTCTTTCTTCAAAATCGTATAAAATTTGTTCTGCTTACATTGATTCTCACCCAATTTCTTTTGCACTAATTTTTCAATGCGCTCAGTAATGCTTGCAACCCTTTGACTGATTGGCAAAATAAAGCTTAATCTTCGGCGAACCTAACAGATTTTTTGGGTTCTCCACCGACTTTCTATCCTATCTCCGGTTCTGTCCAACGCTCTTTAACCATTCCTCCACATTTTCGTTGAAAAGCATGGGTGATGACAGACACCCCTGTCGTACCCCTTCTTCCTAGCACTGAACAAATCTCGACTCTCTATAAGCCATTCTCACCTGAGTGGTCTGATATGGGTACAGTTTGAAGATGTCTCCTATTTCTCTAATCGTCTGCACTACATTAATTAATTCTACCGTAATAAATTTATCAAGCGCCTTGTCGAAAGCTACGAAACAGGCAAATATTACATCTTTATTGTGTGTGTATGCATTTCCCATTAGTTAACACCTTCCTCTCCTGTTGTTTCAACAAGCAGTCACCCACAGCGTGGACCTCTCTGTTTAACCCCCACCCCAATATTTCCTCTTCTCCCAACCTTCCCATCAGTAACTCCTCGTTTCTTGTTTGGCGAATATTTCTTGCGTTTGAGTTCTGAAGGGTATGAGGGGCGGCCAGAGGGTTGCAAGGAGGGAGGCGAGAGGCATGGAGGGAGGCCGCGGGTGGAGGGAGGAGATGGGTTGGGTTGCGCGTAATTAGCGCTCTCTTGTTTTCCTCTGCGCACTATGGTATGGTAATCGATCCGAATAATGGGGGGAGAGAAAGGGGCGAGGAGGTATTTGAGGGTTGGTTTTGGAGGGTGGGGTTGAATGGGCTATAAGGCAGATGGGCCGCTCCGGGATTGGCGACTCAATGGCCATGCCTGAATTCGAGCTTTCGTAGTTTAAAACTTTTATCCAATGTTGCATCTGGAATAACCCGAGTGCCATCGAATTTTCTGTAGATGGAGCGATTTCGATGCCGCGATGCGTATGAAACGAAAAGTGCATTCGGTAGGGATGAGAATAGTCTTTGTTTTACCACTGAATATAGTATACTGAACATGTTTTTCGCATTTATCAAACTTTTGCGTACGAATGCTTTGATTCGGTCGTGGCCGTTCTCTTTCTACGGAGATTTTTTCCTGTATCGTATTTTGTCATGCTTTTCCCTATTTAGTTTAGTCTCGATGATATTAATGATTCTTAAAAAGGTGAGGTATATATGTAAACGTTCTATATAGATTTTAAACTTTTCCATATGTTTGCTTAGTTCAATTCCACAAAACTTTATCCGCCAATCGAGTTAATTTTGCGTTTTTTTTTATTTTCGTATTCTGGGACAATGCCGCTTGAATCTTAACTTCTCACTTGGAATGATCAACGTTCCACTGGTGGACTCAACATGAGATAAAAGTGTCGAGGGGTTAGCTAAACTCTGATTGCAATCAGATATTGACTATCAACGAAATTCGAAATTTAAAAAAATTTCGAGATTTTTCCATTTATGTCCGATGCTAATTCGTTGGGAGTCATGACAAGCACAAATGTCCACATAGAAAAGGAGATGCTCGGTCAGATGGTATGGCTACGCATAATAGTCAAATTCTTTAAAATTCAGGTCAAACTTTTCCGAATATTTGAATCAATAGCGATAAATGTACGATTCAATATCACTATACAATATATGACGATTGAAAATATACTCACGCAGCTTCTTTTCCTGACCACCAAAGTATTTAACCACGGAAAAGTGAAATCATCAAAAAGTGATAACAGCTACACCTGGGAGAATAGAGATCGCTCACTGCTGAGAAAGTCCCGAAATCTACCCGTTCTACATGAAACCTTCTCGACAGCTTGTTTTTAAAAACTAACTGTCGAGAGTTTAGGTGTTAACTCCCGATAACAAATGAAGAACGCGCGTATTCACCCTCCTACCTACACCCTAGCGGTGGCTTGCAGGCCAATATAATAAATAAATAATTAAAATAAAATTCACATGAAATCCCATATCCGTACAGCTGTCGTGTGTTTGGTATCGAATATTCATTCCTGCGCATAAAATAGAAACAATATAAAATTACGAGTCCAAATGGAACCAAAAGAGTGCAGAGAGATTGAAAACTGCAGCCATGAATGGCGGTAGCACTCGGGCAGCTCTTGCCGTTATTCTCGGAGGCGTGTGACTGCTGTTATCATGTCCGCCATTTCTCAGGGAAGAGTGTTCGGGGGATTCAGATGGATTCATGGCAGGGTCTTGTTATTAGCCAGCACTTTCAAGGAGGACAAACACCTTCTCTCTTCCAACGTTTCCCATGCACTCAGGTCACAATGAAGACATCCCGTTAACTTCGAGAATCTAACTCCGAATCTCGTCGCGGGATGCACTGGCGTTCCGCCCTCATCCTCCGCTGAAATAGACACATCATGTTCCTCTTGTAATTTATTTCATGGAGGAAACAAAGCGTATATATGAGGAATCGTGGGGTAATAAAATGTCTACTAATTTATACGATCCTCAAGGTATTTCAATATATGGAGTCCATCGAACCTGTTTTGCGTTTGAGGGTTATCATTTTGGCATACTAAACTTTTGTTGATGTAATACAAGGTATAAATCATTGAAATACTTAAAGCCCTTAACGTCTACGTATCTGTACTCAAGAAGTCGGATTTTAGTTATTTGCGTCGGCGTTTTGGAAGAAAAATAATATGATGAAAACTATTTAAAATACTAAGAAGTAAAATTTTCTTATTTTTCAAAAAAAATTAAATTCTCCGCATATCCTAAATCAAAGATTTGTATTCCTATCATTTCCGTATTATTTAGGCGAGGGTGGATGCTAAAAATCATAGCTCAGAGGACAAAATTTTCTGTTCAGGGTTATTTGACCTGCAATAGATTTGTAAAGTTACTGTATCATGTTACTTGTTCTGTCTATTCGAGGGTATAAGAGTTGCCATTAAAAAGAGTGTTTGCTCGAGGCGGGTGCCGATCTGCGGCGCGATCCCGCTCCAGTCTGGTACGCCTGTCAGTGGCAGGCGACGCTGTCGTGAGCACCGCCGTCACCGTGCACCGTCGATTCCGCCTGCATTCGGGCGATGGAGGACGCCGAGCTGGAAGAAACCGTCGTGGAAGGCAGACCTGACTTCGATGCGCATATCGTGAAGATTTATGGAATGAAGTCATTTCCTGTAGAGGTTTCCTTCTTTGAACTCCAGCAGAACGAACACAGTATACACGCACGTGCACCGCAGGAGCGGATGTAGACTTTCGATTTGAGTGGGGTCACAGTCTTGACGTAGTTTAAAAAAATAAAGTCTACAACCCCAATATATTTAAAAAAACAATTTTATCCATAGTTTAAACTAATTTCCGGAAAAAATATATACGTATTGTGTTACTCTTTTAAAATCTATTTATGTCCGCGTTACTTGGATGTCGAGCTCAATGTCCATGTGGATGAGTCCCCCGTGATCCGCGGGCCCCTTCAATCTTTCACTGAGAGGGGGCAGATGGGCCGACCACCGCCGACGCCGAGATCCAACTACTCTTTGCCCGTTCTCTTATCGAGCCTCTGCTTCTTAACCAGACAGCAACTTTTAACCAACGTCCTGAACGTAAAATAAATATTTATTTTAGATTTATAAAGCTAATTACATTTCGAAAGGTCGAACATTATTTGGGTTCGGCAATCGTCAATTCGAGTTTCTACAGTTGATTTGCACAGACCTCAGCAGGGGTTTCTCAGACGCATATGGGCCGAGTGGAAGCGTGCTCTTCCTCTGATATGCGATTTAAATTTCTCCATAATTTTCTATCATTTCCACGTAAAACTATAGACTTTGACGTAATTAATAAATTTGCAGCTTGGCTTTTGAACAGCTTCAACAGAAGTTACTAATGGAAGAACTTTGATTTAGACGCGAGTAAAAAAATATGCGAGGACCTGATTCTTACTCTGACTAAAATGATACGTGATTACAGGAGCTTAAAATGGATTGGCCGTTGTGAACCAGACAGCCGGAAGTGGAGATAAACGGATGGGATGGAGGGGATCTACACTCCCAGACAACTCTGCGGCATTGCTACTGCGACACCGGCTAGCACTGTGACATAACCGTTTTAGCATTTGTCGACTTCCTTTGCCATCCAAGCGATTACTTTTATTGCATAAATATTTCCGCTGCCTTAAGATTTGAATTATTTCAGCCATTAATAGATAGACGTGTCTCATCAAGTTCCTTGGGTCTGGATACAATATTGTCGTCGCTTGAGTACATAACATTAGTACGTTTTCGGAAAAAATTAATTCCAAATGTGGTTCACGTAATAGTTCCACGTGTAGTTACATAGTGGCACATCCAGCAGTAACACATCCAGTCATCGTGGAGGACATTTGCTCATACTTATTTGGGATTTCATTTCGTTTTTTTTCATTTGAAAGTTAAATCATTGAGTAATTACCACAAATGTGATACACAACGATGTAGCCGATCATGATAAATATTCTGTTGATCGGTTATTCGTTAATTTTTATGAACGTAAGTTTGAAAATTATTTTAGTGATATTAAAAATAATCCTTTATGCCTAATAATCCCTACTCCATACCGATTCAACGAAAATTTTAATGCATGTATGCGTGCAGGGGGAGATACCTAAAGTACTAGAGCACCGACCCACCTGCAACGCGATTAAAATGGTTTTCATTTCACTTCATAAGAAAATACCAAGCAAGACAAACAAATTCCATTTAATTTTTTACAGGGGAAAATAAATGGAAAATATCTTTTAAAAACTTCGAGACAAATACCTCGATATCAGATTCACATATGTTTCTTAAAATTTTATATTTAGCCAGCTGTTTGCTTGTAAAAAATTCGGTGGTAGGTGCAATATTCGCGTAAGTGTGTGGTATTTCAGTACGAATGATCATTTCCATCTGGCGACCGAGGGTTTATTAAATAGGATGCAAATATTTTTGTGTTGTTATGTTGTTTAATATTGTATAAAAAAATACCTTCAACACTGTAAATAACCCAAAGGTCGGTTTGGTAGATGATGGTAGAGCTTCACTTAGTGCTAAATCCCTACAGTGCGTGGAATTCATAAATTAACAGGGTTATTGGGGGCCCAGATCCTTTCCCTGTGCCAGTTATGGTTCCCAGGAGATTATGACACCCGAGTAACATGGCTCATGTGAAGCTGAGTTTACTCAAAGAGGCGTTCACGAAAACCGCACCCGGGCCCGCCGGTCAGTAGTTCAACCCTCTACTCCTGGACTACCGCGTTCCTTGGGATTGTATTAATGTATGTAATAACTATTTTATAAAATCATAATGTTATCAATAACTGTTTATGTTCATTTAGTACAATTATAGTGGTTCAATTAAAATGTTTGTTGTTACAATTTAAATTCGGAGATAACGTCCGAGGAAGACCTCGACATTTGGACTGCCTGACGGTTTCCACGGAATCAATCCTGTACCGGACATACACGCCCTGCGTCCGTCTGATGTTTGGCGCAAAGCATCCCTTGGGCGACTGCCCCGCTGCCGGTAATTACTGCTTGAGAGACACACTATCTTGATTTATGACAACAAATCGGCATCCACATTTCTGGGGTGCCCCTCGCTGATCTATTAGAGCAACCGTGGCGATGACCCCCGGGTTCTCGTGTGTGCGTATTGCTAATGGGTGAGGGGAGGATGGCCCGGGACGAGGGCGATTGGGCGGGGGGAGGGGTCCGCATAACCCCCGCGCAGTCTTCACTACCGCCGCGGGAGCGATGTCAAGGCAACGGCAGGTGGCGGGCACTCTGACCCCCAATCGCAGCCTATCAAAGGCCCCCGCGGTTTAAAATCTCGGGGGGTCGCGGCGGCGGGGCGAGCTGAGATTCTCGGAAAATTGGGCGGGTTGGGGAGAGGGAAATAGGGTGAGTGAGGGTAGTTGGCCTCTTCGCCGTGCGGTTAGGCGGCGCCTCCAGTGTGACCCTGATTGCCCCTGGGCGGTGGGGGGGGGGGCGCCCTAATTAACGGCGGTGGCCAGGTGGGGAAATCTCCGCACTAAAAGCCGGGCTCAATTCCCCCACCCCCAAACACTACCCTTCTTCCTTCCTCTCCCCCCCCCTTATGCTTCGCGTAATTCGCTCCACGGCCGCATGTGGCTCCCCGGTCGGCACGTGCCCTCTCTTCTTTGGCCGCGAGCTCTTGTTTACGGCTCCCATCGGGGCGTCTACGTGGGCAGCACACTTGTAATTGCACGTGCGCATGAAAGCACTGAATTATTAATTGACATTCCGTTGCGGCGGGGGGGGGCGGGTGCGGTCGTGGAATATTTGGCTCGCTT
The DNA here is from genome assembly GCF_022747635.1 of Hetaerina americana. Taxonomy (NCBI): domain Eukaryota; kingdom Metazoa; phylum Arthropoda; class Insecta; order Odonata; family Calopterygidae; genus Hetaerina; species Hetaerina americana. Next base: position 92,640,497 of record NW_027286985.1, read on the forward strand.
GATCGGTCAGAGCAGTGGCGGTAGCGCTATGCCGTGCGAAAGTTTGGTGAGGTACTTTTCACTTAACAGAATATTATTTTTATTTCATTTGAAATCTCGACGTCTTGATACAGAATGGTGAAGGTAATATTAACGTTAAACTTTGCGACACGAGTGAAACTTAAATTCGGCATGGAAATTTCAACGAAGACACAATAAGGCATTTCAAATAATACTAATCCACATTCTTTGAACCCACGTTGGTTTTTTTTAAAATTCCATATCGGAAAAAATAACGTATCCGAACGGTCGATTACAATGACTAATGTTTGCATTGGAATGCAAGCAGAGGCAAGTGTTTCCGGAATGGTTTCCTCCGTATTTTTGGTTTCAGTGGAGACGCGACTGAGAATTAGAATAATCATGTGATAATTGGCCCACGCCGTTCATTATCACTTAACAGCGAGATAAATCCTGCATAATAACGATATTCCTTCGTTTAAAGCTATAGCGGATACTACAGATACCCAAATATAATTATTTCCTAAAAAACTGACCTCCCCAATTTCACATGATCTGGGGTCATCATCTGTAGGTCATCATCATTGATGAACTTGATCTTAGCTACAATAGAGGACTACAAAAAGTGGTCAAATCCGGATGCTTAAATTTATTTTTATTGTAATCAGAAGTAGTAGTCTGCCGGCTTTAGGTAGGTTTTCGATTTAACCCGGCAGTACACACTACTTTACATCTAATCCCTAACTAACATGACAGAAAATATTCTTGATTCCCTTGCTATGTATTACAGCTCCTCAATTTTCAGCTCATCATGCTTTAAAGGTCCCTTAATTCCATCCGAAATGCCTATTATTCTTTTCCTTTCCCTTTTCTTTCTCGTTTTGCCAGCATTCTTCCACCGGTTACAGCTTTTAGCATCCCTTTCATTGCAACCTCTGTTCTACACCTACATCCCCTTGCCCTACCTTCTTTGAGTGTTTTCCCAGCATCTGTCTCTCTTCCTTCACCATGCCTTGAATTTGATGTTCGTTTTCCCTTCCCCCATTTACTGTCACCATTCTCCTTCACACTCTCATCTCAAAATACCCATCTTCGCTTATTCTCTTTCCTCAACGACCAAGTATCTAAGCCGTACCAAACTGCACTCCATATTTAAGTTTTAACCAGTCTTTCGTGATGTCTTAAAGCGCCTGTCTTCAACCCTCGCCTCTTGGCAAACGCTTCATTACCTAAAAGAATTCTACTTTTAATGTCCCCGCCACTCTGTCCACCCTCCTCCAAAACACTTCCTAAATCACTTGAACTGTTTATCTGTTCTAATTTTCTCATCTTATGCCACTCACACTGATTCTGCTATGATCTTAAATATGAGATTATGTTTTAGTCTTTTTTATTTTTCCACCGCTAGATTTCTCTTGTGGCCATTGTTTTTCATGGATTCCAAAACCATTTTACGATTGTGATTCCAGAGCAATTGCATATTAGTAATACTTTTGGATAACATATTTTTTCTTTAGATTCATTTTTAGTTTTTTCCTCCGAGAGAACATGTATGTATTCAGTGTATTTCGCAGTCATTAAATTTCGCGACCTGCTTGGATTAATCTTTGAATTACATTTTAAGTTTGCGCACCATTTTCCCATGTGACGTGCTATCATATTAGCTATAAGAATGTAAATTAACCTTTCATTTCCATTTTATTAATATGTTTTTTTTTCTTTACAGGTAAGAATGCCCATTCCAAAACACCACCGTCGTCGTAATAATCCAGTAGGGTAAAGTACACTTTTTATGATTCCTAAATTTATTGCTAATTTTTGGCTATATCAGTCGAAAATGACGTCTCACCTTTTTTCATGTGGGATATTCCGGGGTTATTTCGACCGTTTAAACTAATTTATAACCAATGAAATTATCTCTCAGAGAGTTTGCTGAAGTTGGACCGACGAGAAGAAAATCCCGCAGCACCCATTTATGCTATCGTAACGCGTAAAAACCCCGTCAATGAAGAGTGTTTAGGAAATGTATCGGTAAATGGGTCGATTACTTTCTCCTGCCTTCTTTTCCCGCCCGCATAAGAAGTACGTATGCATATCAGCCATAAGTTATGTTTATTCTATTTTTATTGATATAATTTTTAAGCCCTCTCCATTTAGTTACTTTATACCCGCCTGTTTTGTTGAGTTTTAGTTCGCCCATGCAACGTTGTTTCAGCCTGAAAATTGGTTGACTCTGTGGTCAATTGAACGTCAGCTTGTGGTAGCTCCCATGTTGCTTGCCCTGCGCGTATTCCTTCCATTGTCTGCCCTACGGGACCTTTCCCTCTATGTTCCGTCTATCACATGCCCCATTAACATTAACATCAATGGCGTCCCAAGTAGTGTTCAATCCATCTGGTCCTCCCTTTCCCCATCCATCTTGCTCCATCACTTAGTCCGTCCAAATGATCTGTCCGATCATAATGAGTGAATGACTTGTGAACACCAAGGCATGTCTCCCTCCCACTCCCCTCTCTCTTTACATCGGCGCTCCTGAGACGCCCTTAGAGGGGCGAAATTCTAATGAAAACTTTGGGCTGAGTTCGATACGAGAGGTGGATCCGTTCAGATTTCTCGTGGAGTGGCTTTAAATGCCCTTGATCCGCTGTCGTGTAATCCGATTAGCTCTCCGCCGATTAACCCTCATCCTTTCGCCGTTCTTCTGTTCGTCGAGACCCCTACGATTAATGGCGAAACGGGGGGTGGGGGAGGCCTTTGAGTGGCAGCAGCTCCTTGACCGCAAGGGAAGGGCAATGCCCCCTCCCCCCGCGGATCTCCCCCTGCCCATTGTCACTTCAGTGTCTCCATGCTTCCAGTGAGTTTGGATATTCTATTTGAAATAATTCCAGTATTTATGTCCTCTCCATCGCAGATTTCAATTGCATGGTTTGGAAAAAGTATATTTAATTATAAATACGTTATGACTTTCTGCTCTTATAATAGAGAATTAATTTAGATGTAGCCACCTAAAAAATGATTTGTCTCCAACAGAAAAAAAATTAGCTCTACCCACTACCGAAAATATTTCACTCTCACTTGTCAAAAATTCGATGTCGTAAATTTTCAAGAAAATACTTTTCAAAAATAAATTTTCGCATTAAAATTCTAGCTTAAAGTATAACCCAATTCATATATAACCGGGATGACAGCTTCATATAACTTAATTGCTCATAGCTAAGTGCCAGTAATCGTATTTTACCCTGAGCTATGTGCATACATTTTGGAATTTAGCTTTACAGTCAAGTCGTTTCATCTAAAAAAGACTTTTTAAATTGATTTAACTATAAAAGATTGCTTGCACTCTCCTTGTGGTAGTTGAACGAAAAATCTATTGCGATGTATTTTGTTTAAAATATTTATTCGTTTGTCTAAGAATATAGGTTTTAATAGGCACTGCTCCGTTAGAACTATATCCTTCAAGATTGAAACCAAAGGTCTAGCCAGGAATTCATTTCCTTTTGTAGCTAACGTACAATATTTTCGATCTTCTACAAGTCAGCAAAACATTTTTGAATCCTTTTCAATTTCTGGAAATTTCAGAAGCAAAAAATGATCCCTACCTCCGAAACACCAAATTTGACACATTCCATCAACTATGCGTGGCACGCCAATTCCCCCACCCCCTTCCCCTAACCACTCTTCTTTGCACATCAGTCATTTTTAGACTTACTATATAAAACCGGATAAAACTCGAGAATACGAAAGTTTTTCTTGCGAACGCACTTCTTTCCATTAATTTTAAATTTGCCGGTGGGGGAACAATTCAATTTTTCCACTCACTTAAGGTGAATATAAGCTGGATCTCCAGTTTCGTTTCATTTTCCGTTGCCATTCGATCGCGCTCCGCCGTCATTCTCCCACTCCCGCCCCACGCTATCCCCTCCGCCCGGAGGAATGTCTGTGCTCGGAGGTGGGCGGGGGATCGGCGGCAAATCGTGTTTACGCCTCCCGACATTATCTCCGGCCCATCGTTCCCAGGCACTTCCACTCCCTTTTTGCGAAACCCTCCCAATGCCTCAACCCTTGAACGCTCTCCTTGATCGTCTCATTCGCAATGTCACCTATCATCGCATTTCCGTCGCTAAGCTCCCCGCTCATATCTTCCTGTAGTAATTGGAGTTATTTCTCTGATTAGGCCTTTCCTGTTAAGACCATAATTACGTTATTTCGTATTTATGATCTAACTTTTACGCTATAGATTCGTCTGCTGAGACATTATCTCTCTGGTTAACAAAAAGTTACCATTTGCACATATTTGACGAATTATACCCAAATAATCAAAAATTTTTAATTTTTTTAATCTTGCAAAATTTTAATTTTATTTTATATTGTTAGCTTAACTGTGAACTTAATGTATTTTTGGCAGAAATTTCATTGATTTAACTCCAGCGGCAATCGTTTAAATTTGAAAAATATTCAGTTTGTCTACCCCTGCTTCCGATAATGAGTAACACTTTCCACTACGGTGTTTCTTCACTTTGGAGAACGGAACATTATCGCGTGGGGCGTAGGTCTGGGATTTAGGGAGGACGAGAAATTTACTTCACGCTGATTTTCAGCCACAGCATTGTGACGTGTGGCCGCGCATAACCGTGGTGCAGCATGTAGTCTGTTGCTTTGAAATGTGACCTTTTGCGATTTATACGGCTTCGGAGAATTTTTAGCGCATCCATTTGCAGTTGTATTCAGATACTATGTGCTCATGCGCCATCCCCAGAATGTCTACTTAAATGATCAAAACTTTTCACTACAATATTCATTCCACTACTGTTAGTAACAATCAACTTTTCAGAGGTAGATAATGAATTTCTTAATAAACTTTGAAAAAAGGAATTTTTGTTTATTTTTTAAACAAATACATGATTTGGCGAAATGTGAAATTATTATATTTTACGTGTGTTATATGATCGGTCGATATCCGTTGTAGCGTTGTCTTTTCCAGATTTCTTGTTTTTATAAACATGTTTTTAAAAAATAATTTTTTTTTGTTTAAACACTTTAACTCCTTCGTGGGACCCAACCTATTCTCGCATCCTTCGCATGCAATCTTCTAAGTGTGCCGTACACTTATACTCCTCGTCATTCTGGTCGCTCTGAGTGACCATTAGTGTAGCCGGGTGAGAAAGGCAAGAAAGTCAAAGCACCATTTGAAATATTAGCAGGATTAAAAGTCCCATTCTACGAATAAGAGCCCAATATCACATGGTGATGCTTATGATGTCGGTTTTTAATTGCGGAATTGTATTCCATATAATACCTGTACCCAAGGCAATATTTGGATTTCTTAGTCTACCTGTTGGCTCACCCTGATTATATTTTAATACAAGACGTTGCCGTTGCCATTATTTATTGATTTGGTCACGAGGACAGGTGGTTCGATGGACTTCGTGGTCGAATCTCGACCACAAAGAGCTCACTTCTGTCTGGGATGCGGCACATTTCCCGTTCGGCCGGTCGTCTAATGGCGACATCGCCCGCCCTGTGATCCCGATGGTGGTTAGTAGGGGCAGGAGGAGGAGGGTGTGGGGGATAGTCACCCGCTCCGACACCAGATGTGGATTCGTGATTTCATGAGCGCTGACGGCTGGAGCTCTGTGTGACTCACTCAGAATTGAGCTTCACGAGTCAGAGCAAGAGAAAAATACCAATATTTGGTGCTGTTCGATATACGACGCTTAAAAATTGATGTAGCATCATGAATGCCACATCGCGCTGATAAAATTCGTTGAAAACTAATACTAAATCAGTTCTTATGATATCGATAGCCAGGAATTCGGTTTCTGACAGGCAAGGCATCAAATTACTTTGTTCTCTGGAAGATATCGCTTTTACTGCGATGTGGATATTGTTCTAACAGAATTCCATTCTGGTTCTTATTAAGTTGCAACGGAGAATCAAATTTCAAATATCCTGCAAACCTTCCTGAAAATATATTTACTCATAAACTTATATTATAAGTATGAGTAGTTAAATATTTATATTAATCGATGTTGAACACATTCGCCAAATTCATTGATTGACCTGTAAGATGTCCAGCTAAGGGCTAAATCCACATCTTAACCTGCAGGTCGCCCCGAGGTCCTCGTGGAACGGGAAGCTGCCTCACCAGAATGATTTGCAATTGCTGACATTGAGAATAATTACATTTTCGGGAAACTTAAATTGTCGAACATGTCCGCTCGGTACTCAAACTCCCTCTTCAGTTTCTCGTCCTAGTCTCACCGATCAATTTAACGCGACGCTAAAATTATTCCTTCCTTGTGACAATGTTAAGCTCGTATCATTTGTGCTTGTTGTGAACGCTTCGTACTTCCAGTATATTCCCATTTAGGATGGACAATAATCGCATGGCAATCTGGAGTACGATTCTTCAGGTTCATAAACTCAATAATTACTCAAAAATCAATCGGTTTTTCTCTGTATCTAATTCAAATTAAAATTGTTTAAATCTGCGCATCACCTCAAATCCTCGGCTTGTGATGAATAGATGAGGCCTATCCAACGTAAAATAACACATCTCGTTGTACTTCCTCTTCTAAGTCAAGGGCTCGATAACAACCTATCAACATGATACCCTCAAAATCACTGATAGGCAGGAGTTGATTAACATTAGGCAAACATTTTCAAAAATTAACGGTTCCTAAAATTTTTAGTCGTAATATTTTCTGTTAAATAATTCTCAAATTTTAAAATTGCATGTGCTCCAATCAATAGATAGAGCATTGAAATCTCCACCGATTATTATGTCTCGTTCGTTGTTTTGAGTTGAGCAACTTTTGATTTGCTTTTCTATTTCTAGTACTGAATTAACGCTATCTTCTGTGGTCTGTAAAATGCGCATGCATAGATTCTTTCGGATTGCGGATTTTTCCTTGAAAACCAAGCACTTTCCAACATGTATCACAAATTATTTCATCCCCCGCTGACGTTCGAGTTTTAAATGCAATAAAAATATCGCCCAATTATCTAATTAAGCTATCATATCTTTGATGGGAAAAAATTCGGGAAATTTTACCTGCCCGCGATATCAGTGGATGCTGACCAGCTTTCAGTTCCAGTATTTATCCTGCGACTGTGCTTTGGATTAGATGATGAAATTCCGCGAAAATACTTTTAAAAATTCGGCCGGCCGATATAATATGATTCACATTAAATGGCCAATTTATATACTTCTCTGGAACTGACTCGAGCTTTATTAGAATCTAAATTATTTTATAGTTTGGATTTTGGAGAACCATTACTTGATATACACGCTTGCCTACAGAGTTCTAAACAAGCCTTACAGTGCTCCAACACTTTACTCTCTACAGACCTGGGTGACTCAGACGTTGTCTTTATTATAGTTCCCCACTGTTCATGTCACCAATCCTAGTTTTATTAGTGTTGTTCCGTAGATAATCCTTACGTACTTTTCCTATTTCAGAGGTCACTTATGTATCCCATCCATTTCACTCTGTCCTATATGCGTCTGGCTACCCCTCCGATTTCGAGAGTTCAAGGATGACCAAATTTCTTTTTCCACCCTTGTATTACAATAGATTTTTTTCTATATTTACTTGAAAATGTTAATAATTGATAATTCATCGATTACAAACTAATATTTCGCAAAATATTTCACTATAAAATTAATATTATTCTAAAATTACCATTTCTACGTTCAAAATTTGACAAATATGATGTGTGATAATAAAGGCAAGTTATTAGGATCGTGTTTTCGTAATAGTTGATAAAGTTACTTCCGAACCAGATCTTCTGCATTTCAGATAAAGAGTCCTGGCAGGATTGAGGAAAAACTCCGACCGCTGAGCTATTTCTCAGGTATGAGATTTAGATCCAGGGACCTTCGTCACTACATTTATTCTCTAGCCGAGAAAGCAAGACTCCTCACGCCGCAAGGGCTCTTCCTTCTCCTGGAACAGTCTTACACGATTGCTTAGAACTCGCCGGGGAGTATACACAAGGTGACGTGCCGTGTATACTCGTATGTGATGCTTCATAGCGCAGAAAGCCCCGATCGGCCTCAAATAAGCCATTTACGAGATGACAAAGGCGCCCGGAGGTCCTTCTGCTGCGGTCACCACTTACATTCTTCCCCTCCCACGCGGGCAATCGTCGAAGGCTAGTGTCTCGAAACGGCTCCTCCGACTGCGGGATAAAGCCTTCCCCTTCACGCCCCTCTCCCCCCATTCATCCCCCTCGCCGCGAACACGGGGTACTGCCACCCCCCTTATAACTAACTGCTAGGGCTTCTCCCCCTCCAATGGACTGCAGCTCAAGAAGGGCACAACAATAAAAGTTCCCGTCTAATTTCACCCTCGACAGCAGTAGAAACGATTATTCAATGCCACCATTTCCTATTCACCGCCTACCTCTCTTTTCCTTGAATCAAAGTGGCTGACAACTTTTATTGAGTTTACAAAATATCACTATTCTGTATTTATTTTTAACATTAAAAATACTCCTTCGAAAAGTACCCCTCGCTGAATACTATTTATCCTCCGGATGAAGTTATATTGAAATCATTACCTCATTCCGCAATGAATAGCCAAGTTGACCCCGTCATCAGAATGCGATGGAATGTTTTCTACTATCTTGCTCTTAAGGGACAATGCCGTTGTATTGAAATTACTCGCATTCTTATATATATATATATATATATATATATATATATATATATATATATATATATATATATATATATATATATATAATATAATATATATATATATATTTATATATATATATATATTTATATATTATTGAAGAAAATTAGGCTTTATAGAAGTTGTTCTCAAAGTTAACAGCGAGTGATTAGCGGTAAAAAGTTTTCTGGTTTAAATTCACGGCTTTGTATTCTCAAATTGAAGCCTTCGTCCCTGGTAAATTAGGGCCAGCGCATGACCTGCTTCTTGTATTTCATTCTTCAAAACCTACTTATCATGTGGCTATCAGTAAAGTTTTTTCTTTTGTTTCGGTGGAATCAAACAGTCATTAGGTGGTAAAATATAAAAAAAACGATTCTGTTGAAACGGTCGGTTAAGTTCTGAAATCATTCTTAACGAAATTTCATGTTTATTGCGTTAATGTTGTCAATATTAATTGGCAAAGCTTTCACATTCCAGTGCATGCAGTTCGCTTCCCTGCAGTAATTCCTGCTCTTTATTTCACTAAAGCGTCAGTTAAAGGAAATGTTTTTCTCAGAGTGTACCTAGTGACAGTTTCGGCTCAACTTCCTCGTGGATTCTTAGTCTCTCACCTAATTCAATACTTTTATCTTAAATGTTTAGGTTTCTTATTTATAGGTATTAAAAGAACTTAAGGCTCTTAGCTGCGTTGCGATCGCATTTCCTTTGCGCCTAAACTTACTCGTTGAAATTTTATCTCGATATACTTCAAAATTTCCCTCGATCAAATGAGGAATGCGGTCCAGCTTTGCTCAGTGACCACTGGGGAGCATGCAAAGGGGAGCTCGTGAAAGGGGGACTCAGGGCCTCCCGCTCCGAGTGCTTGAAAAGATAGATATTTTTGCATCCGCTTCCTCAACGATTTCAATAGCGAGTGGCAAAACGTGCCTTGCAGTGCAGTTGCGGGATTAGGTATCGTATCGTCTCCCGCGGCTGAAATCGCCCGAGCACAAAAACTGTGCCTAACGCATAGGGTGCTTTAGCGATTCCTTTGAGTTTCACCCCATGAAAATGTTTTAAAGTCCAAATCACCCAATTTCCCTGTTCTAGAAAAAAATGACTATGCAAAAATGCTATATTATCTCAGTATCGTAGCCGTTGAGATTGTCAACATTTAGTTAAAAACACTTCTACTTAGGCTTTCTTTTATATTTAATTTGCTTAGAGCAAATCAAAGCCTAGTATTTGAGTGTTGAATGAGTTGAAATCTTATTACCTCGGACCCTCACACCCCACCTCATGCTTTTCATGCATCCGTAAATGCTCTTCTGGGCTCACTACTCTCCACTGCAAGTGTCCCTCAAGCAGCATCCTGTAGGACCCTGGAGATCCTTGACGCAAACTGTTCCAACTTCCCACTCCGGTGGAAGTGCGACACCCAGAGCCGAAGCCAGGGTCTCGGTTTGGTACTAGACCGCTTCCTTGGGTTTCACGTGAGATGAGTGGGAATGCGGAAGAAATGCACGTAGCCAAGAGATAGCTCTAACAGGAGACTATCGTCATGGTAATAGGTTATCACTGTCTTGTGGCAGCTCTCCAAAGCATTCTCTCCCTTGCCTCCACCTCTGCCTTCCTCTTCATTCTATCTGAGCACATTGCATCAACCTGGAAACATTACTCTCTCCTTCGTAGCTCATCCTCGAAAGAATTCTAATAAGAGTCTTGGATTTGGTTGGTGGCAGTGTCCTGCGGAGGCGTCCCAGAGGGCCAGGGAAAGGGGAGGCCCCAATCCGAGCAATCGCGCAGGTTCTCGCCTCTTCGACTATTCCCCCCAAGTGAGTTGGACCATGTGCAGGGAAAATTTCAACTTTATTAGATTGAAAAGGTAGCAACAAAATATCATCTTCGATGAACCTTACATCTTCAGAAAGGAATACGACAAAAAATGTTTTTTTTTCATTTTGGTAAAAAAGTCGTTCAGTAGTTTATTGTTTATCTTTTTTCATTTTAACTCATTTACCTTTGCCTCATCCTTTTTTACCTCATCACCTTTGATTTAAGGATTCCACTCCCTGCAAGTTGGGTGCACGCTGTCTTCGATTTTGGTCGGGATCCAAAGTTTGGGCATTTAATGAGGATGCATACTTACATGGATCCTTATTAAATGCATGCTCATGACATTTGGTCATTGTTTAGTAATTTGATGTCATTAATATTGAGTTAACTTTTACTTTTATTGTTTTGGAATCCTGTTGGAGCTTAAATATCTCGTGTCTTCCGCAGCTACCTCAAGTGGGAATCGGAGAGGAAGGACATATGTAGATCGATTCCCAACCGACAATGGAGCTCCCCCCTGTAAAAAGCACACCTCCAAGTGATGCGACGATGCTACACTTCCGCCCACGGCTCTTTCGGCCCCTCCATCCCCTCCGAAGCCCCCCCCACCCATTGCCCTCGTCCCAATGATCCTCGCCGCGCTTCCTTCCACCGCCCCCAGCCTCCCGCTCCCTTTTATATGACGACTTCCCGTCCCCCTTCTTTCTCTCTCGCCCCCACCCCCTCCACCGGCCGCACCACATACTATTGCGTCACGTGCCACTTCCCGCACCAGCCAATCGCTCACATCCTCCTCTCCCGTCATCTATCCCTCCCTCTCCCTCCCTCCCCAACCCCTACACCCCGTTCCCATTCATCCCGACGACCCCTCCCACCAATAAACTGGTTTCGGGATTCCCGCCCATCAGGGGTGTAGGCACCCCTCTACGCCCGCCCATACCCCGTATTGCACCCCCCCCCTCTCCCCCGGCTTAATTTCGTGGGCTGCTGCGGCCGACGGTGACACCCGGGTGTCGTGGTGATGTGTGTCACCCATGGGCACCCCCCCCCCGGCGGATTGACCGCTCTGCCCTCCCCCACCCCATCAGCGCCCCCGCCCCGCTCTTCGCCCCTTTTAGCCACGACGTGAATATCATACGGCGACCAAAGTAGTCGGTGCACTCAAAGAACAATTGCCTTAAGTTTCACAAAGAGGAGTGACTTGGTGACGGGAAGTCGAAGCGAGAAGACAGGAATTTTTCCGCCGCGTGTCCCAACTCGGTTAACCTTCCACTCGTCTCTTGCGCACTTTCGGAAAAATCCTCAGCTCTGGGAGCGCGGTGTGCCCAGGAGTACCCGAGAGCCACGGGCTACTGCTCGGAGGGCCCGAGTTCCATTCCAGGCCATGTAGGCCCTCGTCTCCACCCGAGCGGTACGATTTTCCTGATGAAGACCGTTGTGGGGAAATACGCACGACGCAAGGAAAGGAAAAACCACTTTCCCCCACTCTTTTTAACCCTTTTGTGTGAATTTCACTCTCCATGGTTCAGTTAATGTTAAGTGAGCCCTAGCCCCACCTATCCAATCAAACTTCGATAATATTACCTGTGTGTCAAAATATATGTCATATATGTATGTCAAAATATATGTATGTCAAAGTATAAGCAGTAATTGTTGATTTTTCGGCAGCTTTTGACCGAGTGCCTCACGATAAATTATTGTTAAAGTTGGATTCGTTACCATTGGACTTAAGGGTAAAACTATGGATAAAAATTTTCTCAGAGGCAGAACTCAAAAAGTAAAATTAGGGGATACATTTTCAAATGAGGCGAGCGTATTAGCAGGAGTTCCACAAGGCAGTGTTCTAGGGCCATTACTCTTCCTAATTTACGTAAACGATCTACCATACAATTTAAATTCCCAGATAAGACTCTTTGCTGATGACTGCATTATATACAGACGAATAGAGCATGTAAATGACCACGTAATACTACAAAATGACATCGATCGCCTTGGTGACTGGGTTAGAAATACTACCTTGATCAAAAAGTTCCCGGAATAACCACCGTGTGGCGCTCCCATCGTTCCGATTTGAGTTCTGTTTTTTTTGTTAAATTGGTACATCTGTTGTTGATATTCCCTTTAAATCTTAGTGTCATAACTTGACATTTGCAAAAGTTACGGTCGGTTTTCGGTATGTCCATCAGTGCTTCCTGCGATTTTTCCATTACTTCCTCTCGGCTGCTAAAACGCGTTCCCCGTAATGGTTTTTTAACTCGATTGAACAGAAAGAAGTCACAGGGAGCCAAATCAGGTGAATTCGGTGGCTGTTGGATGGTATTTGTTGCATTTTTCGTCAAAAAATTACGAATAATGATAGCACTGTGCGACGGTGCGTTATCATGGTGCAAAATCCACGAGTTTTCTGCCCACATTTCTGGTCTCTTTCGGCGAATTGCTTCACGCAAACGTCTCATAACGCCCAAATAATACTCTTTGTTTACTGTCTGGCCTTCTGGCAAAAATTCATGATGCACTACACCGTTGTAATCCATGAAAACCGTCAGCATTGCCTTCTTTTTTGACTGAAAACGACGTGGTTTTTTTGGTCTCGGCTCATTTGGTGAACGCCATTCACTTGCCTGATGTCTGGATTGCGTGTCGTACTCATAAACCCACGTCTCGTCTCCAGTAATGATCCTTTTGATGAATGTGGGATCGGATTCAGCCTCGCAAATCATGTCTTTTGCGACGTCAACACGGTCTCTTTTTTGCATGAAATTGAGGTCTTTTGGCACCAACTTTGCTGCTACACGACGGAAACCCAAATCATTAACCACAATGTCTTGGGCGGATCCATAGGCAATGTTCAAGTCCTCCGCTATTTCTCTGATGGTTAATTTGCGGTTATTGACCAACAATTCTTTTACTTTATCAATTTTTTCACCGACTTTCGATGTCGATGGTCTGCCACTGCGTTCATCATCTTCGATTGACTCACGACCACTTCTGAACCGCTCGTGCCACTGGTAAACGACCGTTTTTTTTAGAGAATCGTTGCCGAAACACTTTTCCAACATTTCCAACGTCCGTGCGCCACTAAATCCGTTTTTTACGCAAAATTTAATACAAGTTCGTTGTTGTAAATTTAAATCCATTTCTGCAATTGTAAAAAATCGCCAACACACACAGAGATAGATGTACTCTTGGCTACGTAACTTTTGCAAATGTCAAGTTATGACACTAAGATTTAAAGGGAATATCAACAACAGATGTACCAATTTAACAAAAAAAACAGAACTCAAATCGGAACGATGGGAGCGCCACACGGTTGTTATTCCGGGAACTTTTTGTTCAAGGTAGTAATAATATGGGCATTGATATAAGTAAAAGTAAGCATATAAATTTTTCAAATAAAAAGAATGCAGAAAAGGAAATTTACACCCTCTTTGGAGAAAGAATCCCATGTACTAGTCAATGCCAATATTTAGGCATTTATTGAACTAGGGATCTTGGGTGGGGAGTCCAAGTAGATAATTTGACACGGAAGGCATTTAAAGTATTGCATTGGGTGATGAGAAATTTAAAAGGAAGTAGCGTAGCCACAAAAGAAACAGCATATAAGGCACTGGTTATCCCTGTCCTAGAATACTCCTCCATAGCATGGGATCCATATGAGGTGGGACATATTAAAAAGATAGAAAAAGTTCAAAGAAAGGCAGCAAGATATGTACTCGGAAGGTACAAAAGAACAGATAGTGTCACAGTAATGTTAGATATACTGAAATGGGAGAGTTTGAAAAATAGAAGAAAAAGGAGTAGGTTAGGCGCGATGTATAGAATTGTTAAAAAGGACGAAGCGTGGGAAGATTTATGGCAAGGGATAGAAAAGCCAAACTTTAAGGGAAAAAACGACCATAGCCACAAAATAAAAATAAGGACTCAAAAAACCAATAAGAAAAAATACTCTTTTTTAAATAGAACTATTATTGATTGGAACCAGCTGCCTGGAGGTTTGTTTGAGCCGTATCCATCCAATTTTAGAAGTTTTAAGTTGAAATGTAAAGCAGCCACTGGGTGCAACTTCATTGTAGTTATGATAATATTGTTTGTATGTGATGTGGACGGCATTTTGTATGTGATGTGGAAGTTTGTTTGTATGTGATGTGGAAGTGTCATTATGTAAAAATATTTTGTCTCTTATCTGTTTTTATGCGTTCGTATGTAATTTTCGTCGTAAGAGTTATCTTTGACCTAACTTGACCGTTGCCACCAGGAAATTTGCCTAATTGTAACGTTATTGTGTAAATAAATAAATATGCCATATTACCTGCGGTCTCAACAAATCAATTGCGTCTTAAGATACATTCAACCGTCTGCTTTTTATTTCTTTGCACTCCTAGTTGCACTTTCCTCCTCTCTGCTCTTCTGGTTCCTTCCTCATACCTTGCTTCATCTGCCCCATTTTATCTTTCGCCATAATAATACGTACCCATCGTCCAGGTTTCCAATGCTTCTCTTCCTACCTGAACGACTTTGGCAGTGGCCTACATGTACGTCTGGTCCCCAGACTGCCACAGTTAGCACGAATGTTAGTTCATTGCTCCCTTTTCAGTCATACCATCTTTGAGTTCGTAGTTGCCCTTTAATATTTGACCTCAGTACAAGAGATATACCAGTGGCATGTTATGAATATATCATGAAAAATCAACCCGAGTAACGTTTCAAGCGATACACATTATTTTTCCAAATATTTGCAATTCTTTTAATGCCGGCATATGCAGTGATCTCAGTTCGTGGTGTCCAGCGTTATCAACTTTACCTCTATTATTTAACTTCGGAGGTTAATTTTTAGTGATAAGAATGATCAATATAATGTTATTTTATATGCAAGCATGTGCAGCTTTGAATAATGCCCGCTCGAAAGTTGTGGGTTTCGTGATTATGACTGACCAGAAGTTCGTAAAATGACCCATAAAAACGAAGGTGCAATCTAAGTCACTTGGCTTAGCTAATAGAGCGTTGGAGTGGCTTTGCCCCCAGTCACTAGTGAGATGTCAGTTAAACCTTAAAAATCGGCTGTGGGGCTTTAAGACGGAGGTATAATTCCGTAGATTTTGAGGCCCTGCCTGCTACATTATGCTTTGTGAAAACCTTGTCACGTTGGAGCAAAAATTTATGTCCCTCGTGTATTTAGAGTACATTAAGTAAAGAAAGGATAATTAATTATTTTATACTATAGTAAATAAGGATAATCAAATACATTATTATGGAGCGTGTAGTGTATGGGGCACAAACCTGGTATTTGATGGAAAAGGATAGGTTTAGATTGGGGGCTTTTGAGATTTAATGTGTAGAAAATGACGATAGTGTTTTGGGATAAAGAAAGACTGACAGCAAAGTTTTAAATATATAAGGAGAAGAGGAAAATTTCCCAGGGGAGTTCCGAAAAAGGCTGGAAAAAATTGGTGCAGGAGATAGCGAGAGGTGGGGTGTGTTGTTGATAAATTCCAGGTAGAGGGGTTGATGTGGGGTCAACGAGACAGAGGAGGGAAGAGGCTTTTTTAACTGCATGAAGAGAGGGAGAAGATACGAAGAAAAGAAAAAGGAAGTAATGTTGACCGAATAACAGAAAGTTCATGCGATACGTAGAAAATAATGGAGAGTAGGGGCGGTCCAAAATCTACATATTCATCCGCATACCGTCGCGAGGGCGTGTAGCGGAGGGTGTTGAGCTACAAGCCATTGTAGTAATAATTGATAGCTATATGGTCAAGTTTGTCTCTCAGTGTCGTGGAAAAACCCATGCCTTATAAATCAGTCGGTTCTGCATTCAACCTCCCTTTACTTATCTGAGTGGTCTCAACTACCAAGGTATTCCAGGGATGGGATTATTTCTTCTGTGTCAGCGTCAAACTCGTAAGGTTAGTATTTTCTAAAAGTTTAAGTCGCACCTCTATTTCTTTATTTCTAATACCTCGCAGCCAAGACCTTCCAGTAACAATTATTCGCGTTCTTTTTGCATACAGCGATTTTTCACGAAACTGGAAGAATTTATTTCTGCGCATTCTATTAGAACCCGTTATTATGTATGCGAAGGGTTCTAAACACTCGACATATTCAAACTGAGGTCTGACCACTATACGCATTTGAATATACGAAATAAAGCCTCTCTACTTTTTCGTTCGAATGACTGCAATCCGCTCCCTTAAATAAGCGGATTGCCTTGACTGATGGGAGTGCCATGAGGCGGGCCCTCCTGCTCCACCGTGCGCCATCCGCTCGCCCGGGAACTTCTCCCGCCTCGACCCACCCCTCTGACGGCAGCACGATCCAGTTTCGCGCGCGATAGGGATTCCGCGGCGAGGGAGGGGGAAGAAGGTTTGTCCATTTCAGCGCGGTTCCCATGGGGGGCGTCCTTCTTCCACCCCCTCTCTTTGCTTCCCTCCCGCCCAGAGATGGCAGTAGGTCGCAAGTTCATCCCATGCACCGGGGTACCGTCCCTGCCTGGGTTCCCGTCCACAATTCCGACGAATGCCTTCGCGGGTGTGGGCACCACGCGAGTGCCCAAAGGCGGCTCTCGGAAACAGGTTCTGGGGATCCGGTGATTTGAAGGAGGAATCCCCGCGGAACGGCGGCCGAGAGGTCATCGGCGATGGAGTGAAGTGAAGGAGTCCACGTACACCGGCCCCGCCGCCTCACCCCTGCGCCACTAACCGCACATGAGGGGGGCCCGTTCCACACTCGGCGAAAATAAGCCTTCATCAGGGTTAGGTCATTAAAAGTGCAATCCAAATGTCATGAATAACTTTAAATTATAATTGATGGTTTCCGGCGTAACTTTATGGAATCGATAAGAACCCCTCTACTTCCCCTACACCCTCCCTTGCCCTCAGAGATGTGTAAAAGGTTTTTGTGTCTGTCTACTAACCGTTAAAACTAACCCACTTTCCTCCGCCAATAGGAGGAATGCTCCTCATGGGGTGCCTCATGTTTTCTACCCTTCCCTCCAACTATCATTGATCAATTCCCTTCCCCATCCAACCTCCGACCCTCTCACCTCCCTGCCCCTACCGGAGTGTAATATATATAGATGGATGTCTGTCAGAGTTGTCACCTGAAGATGGCGTTGAGCGTCGAAACCCGGGTCATCCCGTATTAAATTTTCAGTGGAATCACGAATTATATCATTATATTATCTCTATTTTTCATTTCCACTTTAAATCATATCTATGAAAACAGCACGATTAGTTGTTTGGTCCAACAGGCACAAATTGTAGAGCTAAGCTGCGATAGTTAACGTGTTAGATGGCAGACCTCGAATTAGGATTCATTGTTCTGACAGAAACTTAAATATTTCTCGATTCTCCGAATATGAATCCGCGAAGTTATGAATGACGAACTTTTTTAGAGAAAAATCTCTATGAGTTACTTTGAAGGATATTTGGATATTCTATCATTCCTACTAAAATTGTCACTTGGTGTAATTCTAACCAGGTAATTTTTTCCTTTTGCACTTATTCTCCTATTCATAAAGTTTCATAATTATACAGAGATAACCAGGACTATCATTAAATAGTATCCTACAAGCGACCACAAGGGTGCGAGGTAGAGTGTGATACCATATCAGGCATTCAACATCATAGTTAAGGTTTCCTTAATTGTTGGTCTCCAATGTCAAAAATATAACAAATAATGGAGGTTGTGGCAATTGAATTAATGTACATTCACTTCGGTATCTAAGTTCAAAATACTCTCGAGAGAGTACTCTACTAATACGAGCAGAGATGCTAGTTCCAAGAAGAACAATAAAATTAAGGCTAGATAAAATAAAAACAACATTAGGCTACTTAGAATAAAAATACTATTTTCCCCCTGAAAGTGTTACTTGCAGGTAATCTTCTACTTTTCGTTAGCGAGACAAATTAAATCTAAAATCTATCAGGCCTACACTTGATCTCTTAACATTTTTTCATCATAACCGCCAGGTGTTCAGGCGGGAGCAATGATAATTGCTCCAGATAGGGTCACTCATGCAAGGAAGGTCGAACAGCAGGAGCCAGACGAAAGTTAGCCCACGCAGAGTCTGTTCCTCAATAAAGCGGCTGCAAAAGCTTCTGGCGGCGGCCATTGAGGGTTAGTTTCACGTTAAAAACACTATTGAGGAAGACAAGGGAAACCACCTGAATTATTATTCCCCAGATTTTTATGATGGACAGCACATAGAATATCAGTCCGGATAACTAAGGGACTCGGCCCATTTGGCAGTGTGTCGTCCCCATCATGGATGACGGTCAAGAGCTGAGTAATATTGAAGAAAAAATGGGAATGTATCAAGAAAGGGATATCGAAAGCCGCAAAAGACACTATTTGAACCGTTAATGGGAAAAGAGCAAGGAAACCATAAATCACGGATGATATGATTACAAAGATAAATGAGAGAAGGAAATAGAAGAATGTAAATACAGAGTTCGGCAGAATGAAGTACTAATACTTAAATTGAGACGAGAAACAAAGAGAGCAAAAGAAGCGTGGTGGAAGACGCAGTTTGAGGATATGGAAAGTTTGCAGAGGAATGGTTATATTGGTGCGCTATGCAAGAAGCTTAAAACACGATCTGGAAGTAAGAAGGGTCGATCTGTGTCAACAATTATAGGTAAGTCTGGTAGAATAATAGTTGAAACAGAACAAATCCAAGAGAGATGGAAGGACTACATAGAAGCACTGTATGGTAAAGAACTTAGGCCAACAAGTTAAAACATAGAAAAGGAACATGTCGTAGACGAAGATAGCTTAGATCCAGGCATACTCGATGGTAAGATTGAATGAGTGTTAAGGATGAAATCATATAAGGCCGTGGAGGTACACAGCATTCCTGCGGAACTGCTAAAAGTTAAGGAAATTATGGAAGGAAGAGTCTATAAGTTTTAGTTGAAACAGAAAAGATCCAAGATAGATTGAAGGAATATATAGAAGAATTGTATGGCAAAGAACGTATACCAGCAAGGTTCCTCATAGAAAGAGTATATGATGTATAGTATGTAGATGAAGATAGCTTAGGTCTAATCTTACTCGGCAATGTGATAGGAAGGGCATTAAGGGAATTGAAATCAAATAATGCCGGGGGGCAAACTATATTTCTAAAGAACTATTTAAAGGTTCAGGAAAATGTAGAGAAGGGTCTTTTTGGACTAATTCGTAGCATGAATGAGGGATGAATTAGGCCGGAAGACTGTCATATCTGTGTAGTTCCGATTCCGAAAAAGGTAAAGGCAAAGAAAAATAAGTTTGATTTTGCACGCAGCTAAGGTGGTTCTCAGTATAATGAACAGAAGGATGGAGACTAGGGAAAATGATTATCTAGGGAATGATTAGTTGGGGTACAGGAAGAGGAAAGGCACTCGTGATGCCATTGCAGTAATGAGATCACTAATCTTGAGGAATATACGCTGTATTTGATAATCTGATACTTTCACCTACACGCTGATCTAAAATTGAATCTAAAAATCCCTGCAGTGCTCGAATACCCCAACCGCTACACAAAAGGAATTGACATTGCGTAGTATCAAACCTGGGACCTTTTGTACACCTTACCCCTGGTCCACTCGCCCACCAAGATTTATTTTTTTCAATGTCATAAGCAGCAGAAAAGTATTAATTTTGGGTGTTCAATTTCTCTTGGCTGGTGAGACAAAATTTATTGGCAATGCATTTTTAATTTTGTAAATCTCCAACCCAGTTGTCATCACATCCGAGGGCCCTTGGTATTCCTATCCTTCTAACAGAAATGGAGGGAGGAATAAATGATTCTGTGAACAATGCGCTCTTATTTCAGATGAAACCTTAGTTTATGTGGTCATTTTGGTATGCAGATCAAATATTTTGTTTGGATAGTCATATTTTCCATCGCAGGGACTTTATTATTTGGGAGGAGAAATAGATGAATAAAAAGCACTTTGATCTCACCAGGGTATAAGTATCTTGCCTCCATAATACTGTGGTGGTTTCAATTATTTTTGGTGAACCGAAGGGCCGAAGTAGATTGAGAAGATGGAAATTAGTTGCGCGCGAATTTTTTCTTTCAGGAATTCTTTAAATACACCATAGGAACAAACAAAAAACATGAATGAGTAATAAGGCCAACCAGGCGCAAGTTGACCTTGTGCGAGGATTTTATCGAGATTATCATGGTCCAGACCAAACGGTATCTTCTTGTAGTTTGTTTTTTGAGACAGGTGTTTTTGATTTCCCTCCACCTGTTTACCTTCACTTTTCTCAGGAATTCGCTCCTCTTCCGTTTATTTTTCCCTGTCTCAGCCCCCCGTCGTCACTCTAACCTTGGGGTCCGTCTGGTTTCTCTCTCCCACTCTCTCTCTCTGAAAGCCTTTCCGCGTTGACTGTCTGATTTCGACATTCACGCTGTCACCACGGTCCATCTCGAGATGTTTTGATGAACCGGCATTGTATAATTTACCCGGAACGACTAGTAAATCAATAAACCCTAAGAATAATTCAGCATATCATATCACTGTGGATTCATGACATTTATAACACGAACTATCCATTACAAACCAGAAAATATTGAATGGTAGTGCATATTTCCAGGCGAACCATTAAATATTAAATAAATTATTTTTGATTTAATAAAATTATCTTTTTATTCAGGAAACCATTAACATTTTCTTTCACCCTTTGTCTAACTGAATTAAATTCAATGCACACATATAACATACATTCCAAATGATCTGATAATGACAAATCCTTGACTTCTAACTCACAACCGGAGGGTTTGGCTTCTAGTGAGAAGCTTTCTTCAGTTTTAGCAGAGAATCAATTACGGCCAGTAAGAGTGTGTAGTATTCCCTGATAAACTCCGTGGAAAATGTATTCGAGTTTTTTCACGTTAAAATAAAATGTAACTAGCTAGCTTCTCAAATTTTATATTCAAGCATACATTCTCCCCCATTCAGATTATCTTTAGGAAATGCATTCGAGATGTTTAGATAGTGAAAGACATATTGTTTGCACTTATACATAATTTGAGTACATAATTGACACAGCATTGAAATGTGGTCACACAAATTGAACAGTGCTATGCAGAAAATAAAAATCAGTAAATGTATTATTAGTACAGGTATAATAAGAGTACGTCTTGAATTTTTTTGACAAAAAATGAAACATTCTCAAGTGCCCTGCAATTATATTTTATTTTCCAATATTGCAAGATTCCGTGTTTCAAATAATAGTATTTTACTCTGTGTGATATTGCTATTTTCAGTACTATCATGAATCAAAAATCATTCATTTCTTTAGTACTCCGAAAAAAGAATAAAGGAATGAGGAATTTCAGAAGAAATCACTCAAAAAGTATTTTTATTGATCCGATGCGGCGGCAAAAATTGGTGTGTCGGGATCCAAAAGGAGCCAAAATGGGACACGGACCAACTCTCTCGGCATTTGGCGGATTTCTCGGATAAAGAAGAGCGAAGCGAAATTTTGTCGGAACAAGAATCGACTCTGAACTCATTTATCCTTGGAATAAGCCAAGAAAGATGAATTAATTAAATCATTTTTTTAAATGTGAGAGATTCCTTTTCTTAATTATGAAATCCCCAAAATTACTGGAAATTTCACCTTACCTGTGGCATGGCGCGTATTCTAAACGAATTGACGTTTCACTCGCCGGAGTTTTTGGGGGCACTGGTGCAAGTGCACACCCGAGTGGCGAAGCGTGGGAACTGCGCTTGCCCATGGTGCCATCGCGTGATTGGGGAGCGGAGGGGCCAGGGCGGCGTGCCTCCCCCCTCCATCGCACTCCCGTCGGGCGGTGGCAGGATATTTGGATAAACGGAGGGTAGGGGCGGGGCGGGTCCCACCCTCTTCGCCCCACCTCTTCTCCTCCGTCCCACAAGGGGTGGGCGGGTAACCCCGGGTGGCGAGGCGAGCGCGGGAAGGCGGAGGGAGCGCCTGCTGAAGAGCGAGGCGAATGTTTCGGTTTTGGTTACTTGGTTCATTCAGAGCTCCACTGGTGAGCGCCTCCTTCCACGAATGCCCCGGAGGTTGCGCTGTCCTTCCAGGGACGCCCCAGGGTGACAGTATGTTGAAAAGCCAGGGGCGGCCGTCTCGCGCTCACTTCTTTCGAGTGTTTCGTTTAAATTCGTCGATTAGAGCGCCCTGCTAGGTCGCTCCTTCTTGAAAACCTGAAGAAAGTCGATGAGGCGCACGGCTTACAGGGTTCGTCCGGTAAATAAGTGTACTGAGCTCAGGAAAAAAAATGTATTACGCTTTTACAAATCTTAAGCTAATATTCCTCAAAATAGGACCCTTGTGAGTCGATACACTTGTTCCAGCGGCGTTCCCATTCCTGGAACGCTCCCGCGAAGGCATCATCGGGAACCTCTCGAAGACACGTCGTCACGGCCTCTTTGACGGCGTCCAAAGTCCCGTATCGCGTTCCTTTCAAACTCCTCTTTATCTTCGGGAACAGAAAGAAGTCCGGTGGTGCCAAGTCCGGGCTGTAGGGCGGGTGCGGCAGCGTTGCCACGCCGTGCTTGGCCAAGAAGTCCGACACGACAAGCGCGGTGTGAGACGGCGCATTGTCGTGATGCAGCCGCCAGATGTTTTTGATCGCTGGCCGGACGCGGGCGACTCGTTTTCGAAGCCTGTCGAGCACTTGGACGTAAAATGCAGCATTTACAGTTTGTCGTTCAGGTACAAATTCGTAGTGGACGACTCCCCTTTTGTCAAAAAAGACAATGAGCATCGCCTTGATCCGAGATTTGCTCATGCGAGCTTTCTTTTGACGGGGTGATGATGGGGTGTGCCACTCCGCACTTTGTCTCTTCGACTCCGGGTCATACTCAAAGATCCACGTCTCGTCACCCGAAACAACGTTCTCTAAAAAATGTGGATCATTTTTGCAGTGATCCGCAAGTTGTGTCGCGATTTCCAAACGATTGAGTTGAGATTTGATCATCACTGAGCACTTTCGGCACCAACTTTGCACAAATTTTTCGCATCTGTAATTGCTCCCTAATAATCTCGTGCACTATTGTTTTTGGCACATTACACTGCTCTGCTATCATCCGAACACTAAGACGACGATCAGAGTTCAGTACATCGCGCACTTTTCGCACATTTTCGTCGGTGAGTGTCGTTGATGGGCGTCCAGGCCGTGGTTCGTCGTCGACCTCTTCTCTGCCCTCCACGAACATCTTGTGCCACCGAAAGATCATGTTTCTGGACATGGCTGACTCCCCGTAAGCCTGGTTATTCATACCGACAGTTTCGGTAGACGATTTCCCAAGCTTTACCGCAAATTTGATGGAATAACACTGCTCCAAAAACTTCGGCATCGCGTTCCGTGACGTGGGTCGAGCGTGGAGGTTCGCGTTAACAGAGCTCCTCACTACACCACAGCTCAGAGCCGACTGCCTTTTTCAGCGTCGCTTGCCAACATACCCCCCTCCAATCGCAGCCCGTCAGAGCGGTGCTGGGTGCGCCTGGAGCGGCGGGAAAAAATCAGTACACTTATTTTCCGGACGAACCCTGTATGACTCGCTGGTCGAAGACGTCGGGGCTAAATGTGGAGGAAGTATTTAGACATTCGACAAAGTCTGGTATGAAGGATTGCCGTGCAAAATGCGGCTGAAAGATATCCCCTTATGCCTCATTAAAATATATTAATCCTTTCTTGCTGACCGTTCCTTCTCCATCTCTCACAACTCCTTCCACCTATCACCCCATCCATACCGGAGTTCCCCAGGGTGCTCTACTTGGTCCTCTCCGATTCAATTTTTATATAGACCAAGTCCCCAGAACTTAACTGACTCGTTTTTTCATATACGCCGATGACACAGCCATCGCCGTTCAGAATTGGTGGCCAGAAAAAACCAATGAAACGCTGCAAGACCATCTCGATCCCTTCAAAGATTGGCTTTCTAGGTGGGGGTTAGAAGTAAACGCCGACAAATGCCACAAAATCTGTTGTACCAAATCAAAGAATAAATCCACCCATACATACCTTACCTTAAACCACAAGATCCTTCCCCAAAAAAACACTGTCTCCTTCCTTGGTGTCACCCCTGATGAAAAACTCTCCTTTAAGCCCCATATATCTTCCAAACTCTTCAAAGTACGCAAATCCACTTACTCTCTTCAACCTTTGCTAACCCGCTTCCCAACACACCTCCCTCAATTCCAAACTGGACATTTTCCACTCAATCTTACTCCCTCAGCAAGTAATGCAAATATCACTGCAGAATTATAGCAAGACAATTAAAATCTCTAAGAACCCTCTGAGATCCGCTCTTTGCTCCCACACGCTCCCAGTAGATCGTTTCCTTCACGCGCACAACCGACTCTTTCCATCTTTTAAGCATAAAAATAAAAGAGAAAACCTTTTCACCTTAGTGCACCCTCCACCCAGCCCTTGACCTACTCGATATTCCTTTTAAGAATCATAAAAAAATATAGTAAAGAAATGAATAAATAGAAAGTAATAATAACAACAAATGTATCAAATTTATTTTTTATTTTATTTTTTTAATTTATACATGAAAAAATATAAATACATTTGATAAGCATATATAATAGGTATATATATTTATTTATTTAATAACTATGTTTAAATATATATATGCATTTATATATAATATATGTATATATTATGTATATATATTTATTATATGTATATATATATTATATATAATATTTATATTTATTATATATAATATATATATTATATATATCGGTGTGTCCGATTAATCTCCCCGCTCTTCCTGTTGGTTCCTCCATTTGCTGCTCCGGCCTTACCTCCACCCTTCCGAGCCACCCCCCTTACCCTCGCCTATCGTCTTCTTTTCGCCGCTGCTAGGCGAGCCTGAGGGCCACGCAAGAGCCGCGGCCGTAAACGCACTGTGCACATTTGTGCTGGAAAAACGAAATAACCAAGACCGTAAAAGTTGATTGACACTGGGTTTGTTTTAAAGGGGGTAAATGAAATATTTCCCTTAAGTTGTCACCTTGCTTTCATTTACGAACCTACCAAAACAAATCCAGGGCCAATCAAGTTTACGACCTTGGTCATTTAGTTTTTCTATTATCTCACGGCCGTAGGCACGTTCTTTTTACGTTTGCAGACGTGTACTAATCAGTTTCTTATGTCCAACCGAGTATGTTTTTCGTGGGTCACCTTTTCTTCTGAAACAGCTTTTATCAATGGAGTCCATCTTTTTTATTCCACTGGTGTTGATTCATTCTGAAACGGACAAATCAAAAAATTTCCCATTTTAGACCATTCTCTTTGGTGATTCGGCTTGAAATCAATTCATCCTACTCTACATGGATAATAAACGCTTGAAGGCATCATTTATCTATTTGCGTGAAATAGCCAATTATATTTATTCATGTTAATTGTAACTGCTACATCACTATAAGCATTTGCCAATATTTATTTCAGGAAAACTCTGCAATCCAATGTACTCGTGCTCAGTTTATGAAGGTGAAGGCGGGGTCGTCGGAGGCGGGGGTAAAAGAAAGTATCTGGGAGGGAGGGAAGGGAAGCCGGACAATCGATGATAGTGCTGGAAGGCGGATTCGAGGAAATGGCATTTGAGCACGCTTGGACAGAAGCGACCCGTTCGTTATTCCTCATTACGTGTTGATGGGGATAATCTTTGCCGAGACTTTCTTTGCAAATTGCCCTTCATTGATTTTTTTTCTTTCATTCATCGTCTCGTGAAAAATTCCAGCAGATGAGTAACAAGTGGAAATAGACAAGGGAAAGCCCACTCGTATCATCGATAACTCTGGCCAAAAAGGTCACGAAGGCCCCGCCGGACCTCCCGAAAAGGAACGTTCGCTCGCCCGAGTCGACCGCGTTCCTCGCCGCCTCTCGTGACCAAACACGACTGATGCATATAACATTTAGTTCCTTTGGATATATGCGAGCGAGGATTATGAAGTTGACATCGTCGATTTTAAAACATGCCAATGGAGCTTTCAAAATGCTCAATCAACGGATGTTCTCTTGGTCAATCTCGGTACCAGGGTAGGAAATCGAAGAGTGAGCCCGCCTGGTAAATGCAGAGATGTCGTGGTGGTGCACCGTTCCTGTCGACGCTTCTCTCTGCTCCCCCTTTCCTCCTTCCTCCTCAATCCACCCCATTCCTACTCCCCTCTCCTCGGACCGGACGGTCCTTCCCAGAGTGCCCCTCGAAAATGGCAAACTGCCGACGATGTCTCTCCGGGTTTATTGCTCTCTCGCCCGCTGTCCCGTGTTTCCGGGGAGATCTCCCCTCCCCCCTTTCTATCGCGTCGACGCGGTGCCATCGATTGTTTTGACATCTCGCGGGAGGGAGGCGGAGGCATTCCCTCCTTTTGTCGCTTGAGGTAGCTTTCTTTTACCTCCTCCGCTTGCCGGGGGAGGGCGGTTCGGGTGACCCCGAGTGTGAGAAGCATGCCCGACGTGGGCGGCGGATACCGCGGAGAATCGTGTCCGTGGAAAGAAACCACTTGCCTTTCCCGTCTTAGATTGGGCCCGAATCTCCCACTGCTGGTCACTGCTCGGATGCGCTCCAACCGATTCCTCTACTCACTCATCGCTTGCTTAGGGATCGGCAGACTCAGCGAAGTCAGAGAGCCCCAGGTTCAGAGACAGGAGCGAGTGAATTGATGTTTTGGTGGCGGAGGACTACTGCCCTCTGATAGATGAATTTATCTATCACCCTCTCAGGGTGCGAGAATACTCATTGCTCGTCTCCGGCGTTTCCCTTGATAAACTACTTTAAAGTTGCGATTTTAGAAAACTTTCAATTTGGTCGTCTTCTCATCAGTGAATTCCATCGAGACGCCTTTGTTTTGCGTTAGCTATCACTCCCCCACAAAGCCTGGGAGTCTATCGCTTGAAAATACGTTCGAAAATGAATCTAAAATGCTTCCTTATCCGTCATATTATTTTAAGCGATTTTCTCTGTCCCATTCGTTTTATTCAGAATTGCATATCCTGCGCTCGTGACAAGATGTGAAATCCGACTTAATTCATTTTTGATTTAATAATACCAATACCCATACCGAACCCTCAACTCTTTCCCCACCACCCCCTTGTGCCTACTGAAAGACGACTTACTTTTTAGCAATAGGCGTAACGCTACATAAATAATTACGCAGAATTACGTCGTCTAAATGCGTTTGCACCAGGTAAACATTATTTTCTCCGGAATCTGCTCGGCTTTAGAAGACTCCGAGCATCTTTTTTTAGGTTTTGTTTTGTTTTGCGTAATCTTAACAAATACGCATCTTATTCTGGTCAACTTCTTCGTGTGTCTAATCCTTGGCCGAAGAAATGGCTAGATTTCAGTGCGTGTTGATTATTGATATTATATTATTTCATTGGCGAAACCTTGTGTTCGTGGGACACCTCTAAATGCAATCAATAGTGGTGAGGCATTTTGAGATGTGAACTTTAAAAACTCGGAGGTCCGCTGTTACTGTTGAAACGACGACTGGACTGTGGGGGGGGGGGGGACCCCGGATTGAAGGGTTCGAGGGCGGCGCGTGACCTTCGCGTTGTGGCGCCGCCCGCCATCGAGTGAGGCGGCCCGGCGTTCACCGGCCGGTCACCCGTACCCTAATTGTGTGGGAAGCTAGCGAGGGAGAGAGAGAGAGAAGGCTAGCGGTGCACCCATGATCACATGGGCCACCAAAATAGAGAGATAGAGGCTAAAACAACAGGTCTGCCACTTGTTGCCTGCGTCAAAAGCTCCCGTTTGGCATGTGGTTTTATCCCGTGCTCACGATGACAACATGGCGTACTCTGGCAACTTTTAAAATCTCCGAATAGCCGCTAACACATAAATCGATTTTTAGATTAATTATAACTGAGCCTTATAGCATTTGCGACTCATCATGAGACATTGATGTTTTCCATTAAATCTCAGAGGTCGGTGCGAGTCAACTTTCATGAAGAGTTTATGCCATGGCTAATGTCAAAAATTTTTCAACCAATGCCCGAACTTACCGCAAGTTTGACAAGTAAAGTTTAATTGCGACCTCAATATATTTTAAGGTGGCATTAGAGTTCAAAATCAAATTTTTTATCTCTTAAATTTATTTAAGATAAATAATTTCAAATGGTTAAAATTTCTCTTAGTCGGAAACGAAAGGAAAGAAGTCGGGGTAATTGCAAAAAATGTGACCGAGCCAAGGTCACCCTTTTTGGATTGGTCTTACCAACAGAGCATGTTTCGAAAGAAATATTTCGTGGTTAATTTCATTAAAAAGTTAGCTTGAATCATAGCAAGTGAGGTCACCACGATTTGGCTATATCACTGCGTAAGAGCTGGAAGTTATGGAATTCACCGTGGGCACTCTCGACCTTAGATTTGACCTATTTTAATTCATAGTTGTTCAAATATAAAAATATATATACTTTCAGGCAAGTGAGGTCTCTCAGCGACCATTTTTAACTTTGATTAAATTCAAAATAAATATAACTCACGTCAGTAACTTTTGTCCCCCGGGTATAAAATTATCTCTTGCAAATTGCGTACCTGTCTCGAAATGAGTAAGGTTATTTTCAATTTGAAAATGATTGGCAACTTCCTTCGTGGGAAAGGATTATAAAATCATATTAGTTCATATTTTGAAACTACCTCCATAATTTCTAGATTCGGTACAGTTACATGATGAATATTAATTATTAATTAATCTATTGGTTAAGGTAGGTTTGGGATGGGCAAAACCACTAAATAAACGTTTTGTTTCTCCTAACAAAACACAACCCAACATCATACTCTACAAGCAGCCCCTCTTCCACTCCGCATACTTCCTTCCTCACTTCATCCCATCCAACATCCCTATCCTATTCCTGCCCTTTCCTCGTCTTCCTAACATCCTCCCCTCTATTACAGTCTTCATCATCCCATCGCTAATTAATATGCTCTCCATCCATCTTTCCTGACTTCTTTGGATTTCTACCAAAAATCCTCTCCTCTCCCACCATACCCTGCACTTCCTCGTTCGTGTTCCTTTTGTCCATTGCACCTCCATCCTTCTCCACACCCACATTTCAAAAGCCTCCAATCTACTCCTATCATCCCGCTTCAATGACCATGTTTCCGCGCTATACATAAGTACGCTCTATATCAAAGTTTTGACGAGCCTTTTTTTAACATCAGGATGAATACGAGACATAAATATAATTTCTCATTTTAGTATCCTAAACTCTCATTTAAAATCACTTTAAGCTCTTTCATTGATGTCCTTGCGTGTAAGTGCTTTTGTCTTCCTTTCTTGAGGGACCGCATTCTTCTCAAATACTTTCAAGCCACAATTTTTTTTTCAAATTGACATTCGCTCTCTGCTGGCTCAACTCTAGGATTGAAACTGTTTTCATCGCATTAAGAACAAATAGCTTGATAGAAAAATCTATTAATAATAACGATTACCTCGTATCAGCGAAATCCATTGTATCATATTACAATTAAAAGGCCAGGATGTTACATCTGAGTGAAATTTCACAGCGTTTATTTTTTAGCACGACACCTATTTCAACGTTTGAATGTCATTCAGTGGGGATTCAAATGCCGAGACACGTCCTGCGCTAATGAAATAAATTCGGTGAAATTTGCCCAAGTCGTAGTATTTTTTCAACAATTAAGATTGAATTTAACGAGATCGATGCTTTCACATTCAGCTATATTTTGCAAATATTATTGATCAATTAAGTTGAATCTCAGCTGAAACATTCCTAACGTGTATGACCATGCACATTCAAGCGAACCATTTTCTTACTATCGAGTCATTCTTCAATCGCTGCCAGTACTGTGCAAACGGCTTCCCTCCAAAAGTCATCACGAACAGTAAACATTAAGTGCTTTATTTGAGAGTGCAGCATTCTGGAAGCCTCCGAGTATTTCCCGTGTATCCAGCTTCACGACTGGGACACAAACAAAACTTCTCATTCCTAGAGTGCTCAATTGAATGCGCATTTGAGTCCCCCACGGCTTAAAATGAGCCACATTCGTCAAACCCTCGCCAAAAGGTTTTTTTAGTGATGACGGCGGTGAGCGAACTAATGGCGTGGGGCGCATCCCTTTCCCGCCCCCCGATTTGTTCTCTTTGAATCCGCTCTCTTCCGTGTGGTGTGGGTGAGTGGAGAGGAGCTACGTCCTCTTGGGGGAGAGGAGAGTGGCGAGATGGGGATTGGGGAGGTTACGGGGTGGGAGAGAAGGGGACGCGGTCCCTTTGTCTCATTCGCCCAGCGGTTTGCGTGTGCCTGTGAAATCCCATTCAAGTAAATGGCGAATGGAGAGTACCAATCCTACTCTATCCTCGCGTAATGCCCCTGTGTCACGTGATGCCGTTAAAGGAAATTCCCTCGTTCCTTGAAAGGTGCGAGCACCAATTTCGCGAGTTACAAGGAAGCCTTCGGATTTAGGCTTTTTTTCTGTTGAGGATCGTACATTATTTCCTTTCCCTTGAGATACTTATGCCATTTGTTCCTTGCCGGAGCAGGAAGCTATTCTGTCAACCCTCCGTATATCGATTTTCGCAGTTTTATCGTGCATAAAAATAGTCACCGAAATTTCGTCAGGTACGCCAACCACTCGGTGAGGGGCAATATCGACCTTCGAATATGGAATCTGCCTATTCTTGGCTCTTTGACCTCTCTGGATCCTCCAGTCTCGTGAAACCGTCTCCAGTCTTTTGTTCCAGGTGAGTAAATCTCTCAGGGAATTGATTTCTCTTCACCCTATCCTCCAGTGGGGACTAAACGAACAACGTGAAGCAGTCTCTGTATTTTTGGCAATGCTGATTGATTTGATGAAGAGAATTTCACCATTTAATAAGGTCATAAGCGAATGACAGACCTGGAAGCGCTGCCTTATCGCTTGGTGCTAGGTCCACCAACAGTAGTAAATGGAAAACATACTTCATACAAACCAGAGGGAATTTTATTGACGCCAAGAGTTGACGCTTTATCTCCAGATGCACTATCTCTTTCAATTGCTGTATAATGTTCTCTTTCGAAGCGAAATAAACGTATCAACGTGAGAGACAAATTTATTTTCTCATAATCTTTTTCCTTTGTCACAAGACTTGTAAAAGTTGTGAATCTATTTACTTCTATTTACAGCGGTTTATATAGCACTTGTGGCTTCGAAAATCTAATCTATTAAATTGCTTATTTCGTCTACACGTAAGTTGGGTTCAAAGTGGTTAACATAGTTTCAGGGTGTTATAGTAAGTAAAGGGAAAGAAAGGTCTGGACAGTACACTGGTTTTTCTCTCTTTCTCTTTTGTTATTGCGATAAAAACATTAATTACAGTATATTACAATTATGATAGCAGGATTATGGATATCATGATTTTCGTGTCCATTACGACGATTAATTAATTGAAATGAACCCAAGAACATAAAAGAAGTTGACATTTTTGTCCATAAATGCTACTCAAGAAGTTGTACACGAAGTTATCAATCAATGTAGTTTAGAACATATAATCGAGCGACGTAGCATCATTTTAACTTTTACTGTCGATTTTCCGGAAGACTTATTAATCGAAATGGGCAAATTGAATAGTATATTCCCTTAGGACTTCGGAACCCATTTCTTCGGACCTGATTTCTTTGAATGTTGATCTTGAAGTATTATGAAAGTCCCATCCCATCTCAAAGTCAGTGGAGGACAAGAGGCCGAGACTTATTCAAAGAGCGCGTGTTCAGTGCCAACTGGATTGCCAGCGGTGGTTGTTGGTCGGATGACACGGCAACCCCTCCCCTCCCCACAGCGGGGGCGGGAGGAGGGGTGGGGGTCGGCAAGGGGCGTGGGTGGGAGGCTGCTGCAGAATCCCCGTCCTGGACTCGAGCAAACATTAGTCGAGCGCGGTTAATTCTAAAAGATGCCACCGCAGCAATCAATTCATTCGGCAGAATAGGTTCACGGGGTCATTCTGTTCACTGTGTAGAATCTGTGAAACCAGAGGTTGGGGATCAATTGCGTAATACGACAATATCGACTACCAGTGGCTGTCAGTCAATTTCGGTCACCTTTAAGAAGGACCCGTAAGGTTCGTGGGAGGAAGCTTCGATGGAGGGGCGGAGGAAGGGCCGGGCTCTCCCGGGCTCCCGGGCCTCGGTTGCCCCACGGCCGCCCTCTGTACTCTGCTTTCGTGGAGGAATATAAGTGTTCCTCCGGATTGAGGAAGAGTGAGAGTAAAACAAGTGCTCTGCCATTTTGATGGATGCACTCCGCATGATAGGTCAGTGGTGAAGTAGCCCGACCCGGGTCCCAACGACCCTCGTGAATCGTGTGAAACTCACGTACGCGGGATATTAATAAGGGGATGGCGGCATTTACTGTAATTCCCTGTGCCGCCTGTGATTTCCCCGGTGCCATCGCCAAAAATTCGCGTACTCTTGTTGAGGCGATGTGTGTCCTGTAAGTAAAATCATCTCAGAGAGATCTCGACCAGAATCCAACCTGGAGAAATGGCACATTTGCCTGAGAACTCATCCATGAGAAATATATTGAAGCACCAGTATCCTGAAAACTTTCTCCGTGCGATTCCTTCTACTCACGGCACGGTACATCATCCCATGAGGAGAACGGAACGAAGGCCTTTCCCTCCGGGAGCCAAAATCCCCTCGCCACGACCTCAGTGCCACATTTCCTTCCCTTCGACAAAATGAGCTCCATGAATTATCAATCCTACTCTCAGGAAAATTAAGTTACTGGTATGAGAATGAATAATAGGATAAAAACCTTAACCACAGTAATAAACCCGAAGGTTAGGTAGGTGATGATATAGTTCACTAAGTACTAAGTCCGTCGGCGTGTGAAATTCGCACATCAGGGTAGGGGGGCCAGTTCATTTCCCTGTGCCGGTCATGGTTTCCCAGGAAGATCTGGTACTCGAAAAATGAGACAGCTTGGGTGGAGCTGAGAGTGACCGGAGAGCCTTGCCCGGGAATCGAACCCGGGTCCTCCGGTCAGTAGTCCAACGCTCAATCCATCGGCTACCGCGATCCACTAATTGGACGATATTTCTTCTTTTGGTACTCCTCTTTGGTTCCACGGTGAGCCTCAAGCCTCCACTTTAAAGTCTCCAGCGCCAATTCGCAACCTGACTCCACTTCCTGGATGTTCCTCTGTCCCTCTCCCCATCACTCTCGCGGACGTGATTCTGCGTCCGTTGACGAGGGAGCGAATTCCCCGCCGCACCGCGAGCGGCCCACGATAATCGGGACACTTTCTGTGCATTGAGTTTCAAGTCACGCTCCCAGATGACTCTGTCAAATCAAGTCGCCCCCTTGACTCCCTCCACGTCCGCCAGATGGCGCGGCCGTCGTCGGAATGAGCGCGTCCTGAAATGAATTGTGACGGGGATGGAGGGAAAGGGAGGGTGGACGAGAGAGAGAGGTTGGAAAGGGGAGCGGGGGAGGGGGGCGTGAGAGAGGAGGGAAAAAAAGTGCGTCCGTTGCTGAGCGACTGTTCACCCGCGCGGCATTCAGACGGAGGCAGTGGCAGAATAAGTGGTTGGTCGAGCGGTGGTCGTCGGTTAAGAGTGGACTATCCGGTCAGTTCTCTGCTTCCCTCCCCTTCGGACTCTCCCGCATTGCTATCGAGGAAGCGACGGGTTCATTGATGCCCTGGTGTCCGGATTACGCGCAGTTTTGGTGAAACGAGAGCATCGCGAAGGGATAACCTCATCGGTGATCTTAGTTGATTAATTAACTAAGTCATTCGCCCGTGGTTAGCCGCTTGCGGTGAGGAAAAGGAATAGCTGGAGAGAGTTCTATATTTTGAGTTGTTCGTCAGCTTTTCCAACTACCACTCTTCGTGACCTAATACACAAGTGTGCGGCGGTGATTCTGCTGATAGGTGATCGGTCGTGTTCTCTAGTGTTCCAAAGGAGAGTTGCAGAGGATCCAGGCGCCATGGCCAAGGCGAAAATGCACACAAAGTAAGTTTTGCACGGAGGTGACGGTCGAGATTGATTTTCCCTTACCTCTTGCGCCGTGTGTGGATTAATTTTTTGCATAATTGATCGGCGATCTTATTGGAAATGGGTTTTTTTTGCAATCCGCCTCATGAAAAAAATTTGACGAGAATGAGTTTTGATTGTCGTCGGGGTCGACGGATCCTTAGCAGACAGTGTGGGTAAATGTAGTTTACTCTTCAGGAACTTACCCATTTGTGCCTTTAGAAGATTGAATTTCCATGCTGCCCTCTTCAATTTTGATAAATCACGCCATCACTAAATTAGGGGTTCCTGAAACGATAAATTCTCTCTCGGTTTTATACCACATTCCAAGAGGTTCTAGTTCATCCAACTACATATTGGTATCATTTCAATGTTTAAAATCTAAAATGTTTGTTATTAATGGCGTTGCAATGGAAAAACAATCCACTACGCAAGCGCATTGCAAGTTGCACTCTTGTTCGACGGAAATGCAACCAGCGCTCTTCGGGAAGGAGTTCGCTGAGTTATTTACGACGATTGTCATCAAGCAGATCACGGTATTTATAAGTTAACTTACAAGTTTTGGCCGGTGCATCGAGGAAGCATCATCGCTTATGTCTTCGACACGATTTATGGAAGTTTTTCGATGTGGTTTTACTGGTTATCAACTTCCAGGATTTTAATACCAGTCTGAAATCTTCCTTCTCTCCCTCCGATTATTTTCATCGTGGGAGCTCCAACGCCCTCTCGCAGCTTCTCTGAATTAAATATACGCACCTGTAGTGTCATCCTTCAACTCTCCATCTTTCGAGCGTCCTTCACTTCATTGTGTCATTCTTTATCATTGTTCTTGTTGTGTCAGCGTCATTCTTCACTTCCGCCTCATCAATGGTCGGACGTGCATCTTCTGATACGCCGTTCGGCGTCTCCCAGTTCCATCATTCGCCCGTTAAGGTCTCCTCCTTGAACCTAGAAAATAATTCATTTACTGGGTTCATTTTATCTTTAATGGACAGCTACTGCGAGTCATTGTACCTTAGAAAAGGATCCTGGGTTGCATGAGGAGGGTGGGGTATACGTGATCCAATAATCTCTTAATATACATTCGGATATAAATACGTTTCTTGAGCGCGAGCTGAGAAGTCTCTCTTTATGCTGTTTGGTTTTATAAATCATCGTTCAAGAAGTTAAATCTTTGACAAATTCCTTGAGTAAAATAAATATTCAGTTACTTAATTTTTATATCGATTTCAAAGTTTTTATTTTGTGTCGCAAAACATTTTTCTTGTTGGAAAATTGTGCCGTGATGAATTTTGTTTTTTGATTATTACTGCCAAATTTTATTGCTTTGGACCGCGAGTAGATAATTCCACGGGTATTCGTAGTCAGTCGCGGGAATCAGGAACCCTATTTTACACGTACGTGAAGTCATTGCGGACAGCGTATCAGTTGTACAACTCTCCTCGCCTTCGCCTCGCAGCGCACAAATTTTGCTGTCCCAGCCAGGAACAGCCTCCGCGAAAATAAATTTTTAATTTCTCTCTGCATGATTCATTGCATTCATCGAATAGATTATTGCAAAATAATGCGGAATTAATATCGGGATTTCTTTTCAAGCCAGTACTATTTTTATTCTAGTATGTATATGTCTATTTTCGCTTGTACATCGCAATTCCTTACTAAAATTGAAATCCAAAACTTTGGAAGCATTGTATGGCTTACAATGATTTTTATTAGTAAATTCACATTAGCAATCAGATTCCCAAAACATTTTAAAACTTATAAGGGACACACGCATTAATGCTTTTTTTTATAATTCTTTCCTTAGGTATGTCTTACGTTTGGTTAGCTCTGTACCGTTCATAGCATTCGATACGGGTATTTTTAAATCTATCCTTTAATTAAATATACGGACGTTCGACGTATTCGCTCAAATGATAATCAAGTTCTCTGTTATGCGACTCTTTGCCGAGTGTCGCGGATTTCGTGCCAGTCCAATTCCATCTTTTGATTTCCCTGGCCTTGCCAGGACTCTTATTAACTCAGTGAAAGTAGCAGGTGTGTTCTAAACGAAAGGAACTCATGGAAAATGTGGGATACTATCAATGTTAGCCTTCATGTTTATCAACATGTTTAGTCGGAGACGGGAAATGAATCCGAGTAGTGGCGGCTGTTCACACATCCGACACGAGAAGAGGGAACTTCGCGGCGGACCGAGTCTCGGGGCAGTCAGTCCTTGGAGAGCCATTTGCCGGGAACAATCTGCTGGAAGCTGGGACTAAGAATTGCTGAAACGTCGTCCATATAATTACTATGATACCGTAATAATCTTCAGAAAAGATGAAAAATATGATTTTAATGGTTTTCATTCAAGGAAAATGTACTCATCTGGATACCAATTGATCTCATCTTTATTTTGAAGTTTCCCACTGACTTAAACTGTATTTCGGTGTCATGAATTGCCATGTGCCAACAGCTTTAGGGAGGAACCCGATAATCAGTCACATCAAATAGATTCAGATTGTCTGCTAGGTTTAATGTGAGACGCTCCGAAACAATCCAAATAATTTGATCTTCTCAATGTGGGTCTTGCTCTAAATGTCCGTGGTAGAAATTTTTTTCATGCCTGCAAATCAAACTATACCTTATTTTCTTATTATTTATAAGAACCAAATTAAATCCTCTCGCCTTTGATTGTTCTAATTCTTATCCTTCGAACCGAGGATTGCATTCATGGAATCCTTCTTCCCCCATTCGAGTGATAGTCGGATCCAGAGAGATAATTATAAATTGTCAAAGGTCAAATATGAGGTGACACTGAAAGTGGTCGAGTCTTGCGAAGTGGGATCCCTTCCCGTAAGGGAGGGGGCACTCAACGAGGGGAGCGTCCTCTCCAAAACAAAACTCATGCCGTCACAATGTGATCGGTTGGTTGCTCCGAGTTTGAGCTCGGTTCCGTGGGTATGTATGTGAGGCGGTGACGGCGGGGGGAGAGCGATCATCAGAGCGGAGAATTCCTGGTCGCCCCCCCCCCCCCTTGGGGTCTGGGTGCACCTGTTGAGGGCGGCAGCCGACGGACGGCCCACATTATTCCCGGAAGATTCGACCGACCGCCATTCCATTTCTCTCCTCCGAGAGGCTCCTCTCAAGGTCTCCTTCCCTCCCGCCCCCGTTCTCGCCCCCTCTCCCGCCTCCCCTGCCTGCCTGCTGCCTCCGGGCCTATCAAGCCAAGGGTGTGTGAGTGGTTGCCTCCCTTGTGGTGGGTTGTTTCGGAGGTCTTCTCTTTGGGCAGGTAGTCAGTCGTCAGTTCTGGGCTCTTTCACGTGCCTCTTCCGCTCTCGACTCAGCCTTCCGCCCTCGACTCAACCCTCCACCCTCGTCCTCTCTCCGTCTGCTTTTTTAACGCGACGGTCGCTTTGCGTCGTTCCACACGCTGTGCCGTCTGCGGGAAGCGGACGACGATTTGAATCCGTCCGCACTGCAAGTGCCCATTGGAAGTGCACACATTTTGTATTCCGGCAGGAGAGCAATGGATTCTCGTTTGTGAAATTGTTTCATTCAAATCGACTCAGGAGGCATTTTTCCGAGGAAAATGTGGATGCCTGGGGAGGTTTCCCCTAACTCTTTGTGCATTCCATTCGTATGGACGCCTCGTTTTTTCAGGACTCTGTGCAGATATCTATGCTTTGAGAGGCCGCCATTGCTTGATAACTGGTTTCAAACATAGTTTAAGCCTACTGGAAGCTTTGTGGTGAAATGATATGGATTTCCTAGTTCACCAATAAAAAAAGGTTGTCAAGTTGTCCAGGTTCGTCTGCATATGATACATCTGGACCGTCCGATTACTCCATTTTTAGCAGGAAGATGAGAAAATAGTGTACGAAAGGTTTTAAAACTAATGCGTCATATATTATAACTGCGCTTACATTTGATTATTATAGTTTTATCCTGCAATGAGGAAGCCGTTATCATGATTTTTTCAATTTACATCAAACCATTCTCGGAAAACCGGGGAGAACGTTAATATGTGATACGGCCCAAAGGAATTACTGGAAAAGATGTACACTCCAAAAGATGAAAGGAGCTGGTTTTACGAACAAATCTAATTCTGTAATATTAGGGTTCTTCCCTTTGGCCGATTTAAAATACTAAAGTATACTCATTTTTCCTTGGAGAAATAATTCAATATCCTCGGCCGTCTCTTTTACGTAGTTTTATTAAAATGCCTATGCAATGCGCTCTTTTAGGTGTTAATTCACAGTGAACATAGGCACCAATTCAATCAGAAACAGGAAATAGTAGATGTATATACCAATATGTGTTCTTTTCTCTGCATAGCGGCACCAATAATTGTTTCAGCCCTCCTCGTGATAAGTATCCAAACGTAGAAAAACCTACCAATGGGGCAGCAGTAATTTTCCGTTTAGCTGAGAAGTGATTATTGGTAAACAGTGAGATTCATTTTCTCGCTTTATGGTCATGCAATACGTGTATTGTGGTTGGTTGCATGTGTATGAAATGGTTGAACAGTGATTTGGTACATCGTTTTGACACATTCGGAGTTGAACTAATTTTCAACCTATATTGATTTTTTTTCAACTTTACAACCTGAAACCATTAAGAATGGTGCATTTCAAGGCTTAGATTCGGTTGTGGAAAGAGATGTCAGCGCGGCAATAAATCAAATAGCCCCCATGAAATGCCTCGTCGATTGTCAGTCTGTAAGTGAGGTTCTTTCATAGTCTCTCTCTCAAGGAAGGGTCAAACATAATACTGCCTCTCGCTGGCCTAATAAGGGCATATTTTCGGCAGATTTTAAATCATTTATACTCGAGGTCATGAGGCAACCATCAGACCTAACTTTCTTCCGGGAAATCATCAGGTCGTGCGACAATGGACGAAATGCCACAAGTATATTGAATGTTGGAATTATTTAAACATGTACCTTAGATAGATAATGTACTAAATTCGAAGTACTTCAACCGTCCATGCTGTACGTGGTGAGTTTGCACCCCTGCGTTAGATTTCGCCAGCGTTCGTTAGCTATTAGTTTCAAGCAGTAATTCACTCTAAGGTGATGGTAGCACTGCGAACTCGGTTTTGGGGTTTGTTAGCGCATAAGTTCCCAATCTAAAGGGTACCAACTAGGGAGTTTTAAATCCATTTGTATTGCAAAATTCTCCAGCCTTAAGCTTTTTATAAGAGGAGAATTAATTGCTATTCCTTCGGCTCTCACCATAAAGAGGATTGTGATCAAAAGGGCAAAGTCTCTTAATTTGTGCCTGTTTCACGGCATAGGCTAAAATTAGACGAAATTTTAATGAAATAAATTTCAAAATCCCTGCCGAGCTAAAGGCATTAATCTTTTGGAGCCAATAAAAAGGTTTTTATTTTTTTTATTCCGGCAACGACAAATTAAATGGGTCTCTTTTAGAGACCGTATAATTAATGTAAAATCTAACGCTAAGATATTTTCTTTTTCCTCCGTTCTCATCTGCAAAATTTTGAACAGTGAGAAAATCCCCGGTCCACGAAAAGCGAAGCTTTGCCATGGTAACTACGTCCCCGCAACCTTTGAATAGCTCCGTCACA
Organism: Hetaerina americana; assembly: GCF_022747635.1. NCBI lineage: Eukaryota > Metazoa > Arthropoda > Insecta > Odonata > Calopterygidae > Hetaerina > Hetaerina americana. Next base: position 92,680,534 of record NW_027286985.1, read on the forward strand.
AAGGGCACCGCTGCTCCCGCGTCGACTCGACAGCGAGGAGCGCGGTCAAAGGCCCAAACAAAGGGAGCGGGGGGGGGGGGGGGGAGGGTGCGGGGGGGGATTTAGCTTTTTCTGCCATGCGAATGATTCAGAAGGAAATTTTACGTCTGGTTCTTGGATAAGGTTCGTTAAAGACACCCGAATGCGTTTGAAAATCCCGAGCAACTCGAGCATCGCAAATAAACCCGTCCTTTGTCATTTGTCTGCTCAAAAATCTCAATATGACATGCCATACCACATGATGCAAAACTTGAATTAACATCAAAGGTAAGCAAAAGATTTGTGTAAAATTCGTCGTAAAACAGGTGGAAACTGAAAAAAATGAATGCGTGAATACGCGTTAATTATGTCTCCAAATGTTTTTCTCCTTCGACTAAATTTTTCTTTTATTTAATTTTGAAATAACTATGAGCAGCTGTGTTCCAAGCACCCGAACTCATGTGCTCCACTGCAAGCTGAGGTGGTCTGTTGTGAATATGCATTTTCTCTTCTGTGAATGAGTATACTTTCTCAATTTTGGAAGTTTTCAATTTTACTTTTAAGAATACGGAATTCATCGGAATTAGCACGAATGACAACCAGGAATCCTTAATATTATATTGTATTTCGTCCATTTTAATTTAGGAAAATAAAATTGTATTCATATTCGATACTCTAGAAACTGTTTTCATTGACTAACGCACAGTTTCATTCACCGTCACGTTGAATATATTCCCACTGCTTTTATGTGAGGAGTATTAAATGTTTATAAAATACAAAACTCGGATATTGCCTTGAACCACAGATCTTTCGACTTGCCAGGCTGCTACTTGCTTTTCATATGCTCCTAGTGCCGCTCTGAACAATGAAATCTCCAAAAAACCCGCCTACTCCCTCGACTGTTAACGGTCGCTCGTGGAAAGGTTCCGAGCGCATCGCGGGCTACTTGCGCACGTACGCATGTCCCCTGGTTGATGACGAGGAGTCGACAAAGTTGTTCCTCTCCCGTAGCGGTGTCCGCGAAAGGCTTCCTTCCCTCGACAGTACGCACGTCAATGCGTGCTGCGTGCTCCCACGCTTGTTTGGGGCGAGCCTCGTTGAGCGCACGGTGGACAAGAATTAATTAAAGAGGTAAGCGTTGAAGGCAGGGACGTGACAAGCCAAAAACGAGCAGGAAAAGAGCCACACTCGGCTACCTTCTGTGCTGTCCAGGTTATATTACATCTCAGTCGTGTAATTCTGATTTGTTGAGCGTTGTGATTGACACGTCGGCCAATTGGAGAACCTATTTATGGGTGCATAACCAGAACTTCCCCGGCGACATTTGTGATAGGCATTTATACTTAGGTAAGAATACGTTAAGCGTACACAAAGGCGTGTGTCTTAAGTTTAGAATATGTTAAGAGATTTTTCGATGATTATCGGAACTATATCGCGATCGTGATATAATAGAGGAATCAGCCCAGGAAAAGACTAATTCGGTATTGCGCTCCATAGACGAGGCAGGTCCGCTGTATTAGTGACAACAAAGGATTGGGGAACTTCGAAATTTTTGCTAGAGATCAAAGAAATATTCAATGTGAGAAACGAGGACATGGACATGAATACGGAGACGTGTTGGTGATTAGCCTGCAGTGAAAATAACAACCCGATAGGTACACACCCAGAATTTTTTGGAGTCTATAATGGAAGTTAATCACCTCATCAACGACGAACGGGCAAATATATTTGGATCAGGTAAAAAGAGGGGCTGCGATTAAAAGAATGGGGATGTGGAGGAATCTGCACTGGATATCGAGATGTTCGGAGGAATGCAGCCAACCAATCTCTGGATCGAGAGACTACTGACTACAAGTTAAACACGGTCCCTATGATCGTAACATCATAATTTGGAGAGTATGTATGTATATATGTATATATATGTATATATACACACACACACACACACACATATATATATATATATATATATATATATATATATATATATATAATTGTGATATTTTTACATTTTATGGGGAAATAATGGTACGCGCGCGATCTTATTTCCTGAGTTTCCTCTTATGCCAGAATTAGGTAAAATATTAAGTCGATTTCAACACCGAGACGTGGGGGATGGTTCTAGCTTCAGATTACATTGGTAGGCGAGATCTCAGGAAAGTTCGGGAAACTTTTAATTGCCGAGTGCACCAATAAAATCAATAATGTTCCCTCGTGGAAGTCTTAAAAACAGTAGTAAGAAACGCCCCGGGGAGAAAATCGAACTTCCCGATTATAAGAGGATACATAATGCCATTAATCACCCATTGCACTAATTAATTAGGTGAGGCGACGTACAGTATCACCCTCAGCCACAATCCCGTCGTCATTTAGGGTACGTTGTATCGCGTAGCTAGTTTTTCAGACGGATAATTGAACAACATTAAGACTAGCCTGTGGGACGTTATTTCATTTGATTTCGAAGGCCATACTTAGTGAAAGGATTTAATTACTGATTAAATCAAGGAGAGTATTTATTATATTTAATCGTCCCGTCTTTCTCAGAAGAGAGATGCTGGCTCTCATTCAACCCTCGCGGATAGAGAGAGGGCCTCGCTTTTTCAACGTTTCTTTCTGTGAATGGCTCCGATTTCTGGCGTAGAATTTCGACTCTCCTGTGTTGGCGTTGAGTGTTTGAGTGTTGGTGTCCTCTTCCTCCTCACGCGGAGTGTCGCGAGGCGTGCGGTGGGATGGACGGGCGCTGGCCGGGCTTCTTCGGTTCAGTTCTAGTCGCTCCCCGCACGGCCGTCCTCGGCAGAGAGTCCCACGCGCCAAGATTTCTCCGCGCCCCTCTGATTAAACACCTCGTTGTAACTAACGGTGCAGTTGGCAGCACCGTTGAGAAGGCACTCAAAAAAAGCACTCTTTTGATGTTCCCTTCGCCCGTTTTCCTCCCCGCCCCGAGGCACCAGTCCCCGCAAACAGGGCACGCGAAGATATGTGCCCTGTGTGTCTGCTGTCCTGTGCCTCGTTCGCCGCCATACCTTCATCTTCACCGAGCGACAGAATACGAGTACGTACTCGTATAATGCCTCTGGGGAAAGGACGGGGCGAGTGGTATGGCTAGCTCGATGGAGATGGTGGCGACGGGAGAGAGGGACACGATAAGTCGGTAGCGAAAGGGGAGGAGATGGTGGTGTTGGGCGAGCATGCATGCCCTTCGGAGCGAGGACCGGCATTTGATGGAGCGCCCCTGCCATCCCTCGTGGCTCCGTCGAAGCGCCGTCGTCCGGGGCGATGGAAATCTCTCGCACGGAGTGGAAATCTCTCGCGGAAGAATAGTGACAGATTGCCGGGGTCGCTTCAGGATTCGGGAGCATCGGAAATTTGTCCTCTTACGGCAAAACAGTGGTGTCCTTACTATACCTTTTGGAAAATTGACGTAAAAGCAGAGCCACCAATAGGCTCCAAGTCTTTCTAAATACGAGTCGTTTAGTACTTCGAGATTATATGAAAGAGTCTGTTATTGAGAAGTAATTAGATCACATGCAGATATTACTCTCGCCCGTATTTTTTTCCTGAGAAAAGAGCAATGCCATATTCCGGGGTGAAATTATTTGAATAAGAGTAAGCTTGGGCCATTCCATCCGATTGTGTGTTCAAGGAGTCTCTTTGCAAAGAGAAATATACCTGTATTTGCCCCATGAGAGAGAGAGTGATGTCGTGTTCTCTGACGGTGGTATTAGTTTTTAGGGGAGAAGACAGACAGCTGAGGTCGTATGTGCCATTAGGAATGGATGGGGAAAAAAGGAAGGGTGGAGGAAAAATTGACCTGAATACTACGAAACTACGGGGTGCGGGTCCGCAGTTTAACGTCCCATCCGACGGACGGCGTACTCACTCCAAGCGCTATCCAAAAATCACCTGAAGTAGGGACCGGGGTACCAATGAGAAACACCTGGTATCTCCAGGAGTCGAACCTGAGTCCTCTCGGTGGGAAGCCAGTATGTTAGCCCCTGCACATTGTCTCGATCCCATGTGTTCTTTGATCCTGACTTGAAAACCACGGCGATGAAATTAATCAAACATGCATTCCATGAAGTATTTTCATCCAACATGTTTTGCTTAACAACGAATGCCTATCGTCGTGTCTTTATCGTTACGTGAAATTGAGTAATTTTAATGCAAACAACACCGTACATGATCAAAAATTATTTAATTAATTATAACTATTTTGCGTTCTTTACTTAATAGTGTGTGTGGAGTAATCTTCGATTTCGAATATGCTCGCGAGGAGTAATGCGCCTAGAGTAATTTCGGGGAAAAATACCTGTTGAATATTGGCGATGTGTAGAGCGTGGTCGTTGAGGGGCGAATCGCTTTCGCACGCCTGGAAGGAGCCCTCGTCCCAGCCTTCCCCTCTCCCCACTCACCCTGTTCCCTTTTAATTGTTCGAGACAGCGCAGCGCGTTCCTCCCGCGAAATAGGGCGATGCCACGCGATTGAACCATTGAGGGCCCCCCTTCCAGGTAATTCGATGGTGAATTGAATCACATTTCCTCTTGAAGCGAAATCCGCGCGAAATGGATTGACCTGGAAAGCATCGTTGACCACTCGCACCGTATATTATTCAGTTGCTTTGTGGAAAGAACATGAAAATCGCGAGTGAAATCCGAGTAACTGAAAGGGTGAACCTGATGAAGGGAGATTTTTCTCGGCGATGATAGAAATTAGAACAAGTGGAATATTTTACCTGTGACAGTCAAAAGCAGCATAACAAATGCGAGAAGGGATTAGTTCATGTTGAGGCTTGCTCCACGGATCATCAACTATTTCGCTCATGGTAGCAACCAAGGAAGTAGCGCATGAAACCATTTTAGCCGAGTGCGGCTCTGCATAAAGGCCTGTAGATTAGAGGCGTGGGCCTCTAATCAAGACTTTCGGAAGAGCCTTCGAAACCTGGCTATTAAAGTGGATGCTGAGCTCCAAATTGGCAGAGAAAGTTAAAAACGAGGATGTGTAGGGGAGGTGAGGGAGAGAGTATATGGAGCACTCATGAGGGATGGAAAAAAACAGGCGGACACCTGGAAGTATTAGAGCGGAGGCCTTTAAATTTCAGCCAAGCGAAAAAAAGATATTATCTACACTCTTTTCTCGGAAACTCCTGATTCTTTTTTATTTCAAGGATCTAATTTAAAGGTTCATCGTAAGTTGGCCCTGAACCTGAATTGACGTATAATCCAGTTAATGTCACTTTTTTTGCGCGAGTGGTGATGTTTATTACTCTGGTGGGTTAAAGGAAACACTTACTAGTAAGGACAGCAACAAAAAAGCAAACAAGAAATGTAACACATTAATTCGATCCATATGAGATAATTGTGATTGTTTGAAATTTAATTCCAGAACAATATTACGGTCCGAGTAAATAAGCTGTCTCTAACCAAAGATTGGAAATTCCGTGTGTGTAAAAGTGAATACATCTCTCACGAATGTTGCATTGTAAGGTGCATATGATTCCGTGATAAGTTACTGACGCGGCATCTACCGCAATTCCTTGGAATTTGTCAAACGTAAAACACCCTTAGTGTTTAAATTTGGCTTTGACCTCGTGGACTGTGGCGCATCGAGCACGACTACGAATGCCAGTGACATAGAGTGTACGGTATTTCCTCACAACACCTTTTTCTTCATTCATCCATCCATCAAAATTTCGGAATGTGAAGAAGACGCCTCGATAGCTTAACTGACTAAACCATTCGGCTAGACATCGAGGGACCCGGGTTCGAATCCCGGTAAAGGTGAATGATTTTTACACTCTGAATTTGTTGAATTGTTATCTCTCTCTCGGTGTCTTGGAAATGAATAAGACAACGTTAACAATTAGTCAAATGTAAGGAGATAAATACAATTAAAGACTTTATTAAACTATCATGAAGTGCAAAATTCCCGTTTATCAGAAACTAACAAATTTTACTAGCTTTTAGATGAATTTTTTAGAGAATAATCTTATTCTAAATATACCAATCAATGGAATACGTAATGTAAAAAATTACATATGTTCCTCCTGCTTTTCAAGGAAACCAATTAATAGATCTATCGTTTACACTTATCGACTTAGTATTGGCCGACACATTCAATTACTGAAGTGCACTGCCAGGCTGTAACATCATCATCCTGTCTGGTCGTTGGACGGCGTTCGAATCTAGAACAACTTGGAAGTGAATTGAGGAATTTAACCGAAAATGCAGCGCTAGATGAAGTCGCAATGCAGCTTGTAAATTTTGTGGAAGTATTCCGAATGCATCCAGCCGCGATTGCCTCGGTGATTTCGAATGGCTTGTTCTTTCACCCCCTCGATGGCTGAACACCACTCTCGTCACACCATTGTTCATGTACCTCTCGACTTCAGCACGGAGCCACCGGGAACCCACTCAAAGTCTCCCTTCCGCATCCGAGGGGATTTCGTAATGCATGTCCTGTACGAGGGGGCGTGGGATCGTCATCGCGGCCCCCGTGAGGTCATTGATCCTCCGCGATCTCTGTCTTCCGGAGCAGCCACCGCGCGAGAAGAGGCTGCATGTTCAGGTGTGCAGGGGGGAGGGGGAGGAGGATCTTGGAGGTGTGCGTGCTTCCGGCGTCGACGCCGTGGCCCACAGGGGGGAAGTGGGAGGAGTGACGGGGACGTTTAGTGAGTGCCCCTGCCGACCCCCGGAAGGAGTCCCACCCCCGGCTAGAAACGCCGGCCGGAGGAGAGTGCCGCGCCGCTCGGCGAGATGGGCCACTCGACACGTTTCCAGTTTCAAAAGTGCAAGTGCTTTCTTTCCTCGGCTTTCACGCTCCACGTTCTCGGCTGCTCCGCTGGCCGAGCGAGAAAAAGCGAAAGGGGGGCGAGACTCCCCTTCCACCCTTCATCCCCCCACCCTCCCCTGGATCCCTTCCCCCACACCCCCGCCGGCGCCTTTCGACCGGTTCCAAGGAGCGACCCCGGAACGAAGGAGCGCGTGGGACGTAAATTTTATGCACATGCTTCGGAAAAAAAACGATCTTGCGTCTCTCTCTTTTTCAATGTGTTGAAAGTGTTGGCTACCTGAAGTGAATCGAGCCTCCATTCGGTACGATGAGTGTAGTTTTTCTCGCATGTCTGCTGCCCCTGCGCGTAAACACCCTCATTCCTTTTTTGCTCTCCGCTCAAACGACAGTGCGCTAATTATAAATTACTCGGAAAAGTTAATCCAGAGATATTTTTGATGGAGACCTCTTTCGGCTTCTCGGGGATAATTATGAATCAATTTTTTCAATCCGCAATGATGGAAAGGGTTAAAATTTGTATTAATAAATATGAATTCAGAGATTAACCCAGGATGCCTTAAAATTTCAAATTAGCGCAATTTTGTGTGAATTTTTCATGTTGCTTCCCGTGTTAATGTGGGAACAACGTGTTCGAAGCCATTTGAATGGCTTCGCCGTTCCATTTCAGCTCAATTCTGCGACTAATAGACCGCGTCGTTTATATACTGTCGATAGAAATGATGGACGTGGGACCTCGCCGGAGACGGAATCACGAGTGCTCCTCGTTGACTGCGTTGGACCGAAAGGAATTTTAGCCGTCTCTCCTCTCCTCTTAGCGAAGAGCGACTTCTCGTTTGTCCTGGATAGATAGAAACGACGGCGGTCATTCTCGAACTTTTGCAACGTCGTAATAATAATTAGGTCAGTGAGATAAAAAAACATCCTTTTGAATTATAGACAGCCGTTTCGGCAGGTCTCACAATGTGGTGGTGTACCTGCTTCAGAACTGTGACGGTGGGAGATTTATGAGAGGCGATCCATTCACTCTATCCGTTCTCTGGGGTTTTGCCTCTCGTTCGTTCAACGACCCCGCTGGGAGCGTCGGCCAGTGGTCGCTCGGTCGAGCGTATTTTCGTCGAGGAAGAAGCGGCGAAGGAGGAATCTCATTAAGAATGCTTATCGCAACTCTCGCTTGAATTCTTGCTCTTAAAAGTCCAGTTGGGCGCGATGGTATAGAAAAGACGGGTCTGTCGCCAGAGAATTGGGCTTATTGGTGAAGGGGAATGGCATTTTTCTTCAGGTACTTGATTTAATCTTAGGTGTACGTTAACGCGCGGTGACGACCTTCGCAAAATACTTCCCCCCGAGTTTTAAGTACGAGGAATTACGATTCTCACCTTGCGCTCCCGTGCTTCCGAAATTTTATTTCAAAATGAGATTATTTTGAGTATTGAAATATGATCAACTATCGTGCATAAGGAACCCATGCTCGAAATTTTGCGATGTTAATTGTGTATTTTCATCCTGTAATTCGTTTAGCCTTCTTCGTGTAATACAAATATGTAATTGAGAAGCTGGTGCGATCATATTAAATTATTTTCATCTGTTTTGGGACTGGATTGGTGTAATTTTCTGGTTGTGACTATGATTGAAGATGATTTTCCTTAACTTAACTCATCCTGAATCCTTACTCTCACTCGTGTACTCCTTGGGAGAATTGGGAAGCAGCGTCTTCAATTTTAGCATATTTTACATGCGTCTTGCGGATTTTTCGAAGTGTTTTAGAAATATACGTATTTATAGTTGTATGTATTTATTATGTGGGTCGCGGTAGCCAAAGGGTAGAGCGTTGGACTAGTGACCGGAGGGCTCGGGTTAAATACCGGGCACGCCCTCCGGGCACCTTCAGCTACACCCAAGATGTGTGATTTTTCGGGTACCAGGTCTTCCTGGAAAACCATAACTGGCACAGGGAAAGGAACTGCCCCCTCCCCTTAACACTCTGATGAGTGAATTTCACACTCCGTCGGGTTTAGAACTGGGTGAACTCTACCATCACCTACCGAACCGACGTTGGGGTTGATTACTGCGTTTATGGTTTTTTTTAATGGTAATAATAGTTGCTAATTTGTTCGCACATATTTTCATATCTAAACTACGATAAATTTCGTTGAAGATTTTCCAAAAAAATATATTTCACTGCTAGGTAAGTGAATGGATTTGAAAATTAAGACCTTGATTAGTGTACAATTTTTAATAATAAATTGGCCATTGACATTCCAGCAGTTATTTCTTTTTAGCAACTACTGAAAAAAATAACCCACATTGTTTTTGCGTTGAATATAAAACAAATACGTGATGTACAAAAAAATGACTAGGTACCCAAATCTTGGCATGCATGTATGCAGTTGGCAGAAGTATTGTTTTCATAGAATAAATGACAAAGCAACGAAGCAGCCTGATGACGATCAGTTCAGCTTGATACGATGCCGTATGTCGTTAACATTTCAGGGGAAGTTTGTTGATTATGTGGGGTTTTATGCGAGTCTGGATGGGAAAAGTTCTGAGTGAGGAAATATAAATGATGAGAGCCCGTCTATTTTCGAAGAAAGAGATTGTGTGATTACATCTCATATTCGTTCGATAAAAATGTGTGCTCGGCATAATGGACTTTGATAAATGATGAAAATTTCCTCGACTTTTATGCGAAGGAAGCTGACGCGTATCCGAGTGTGAAATTCTTGGGTTATATTTCTGTCTCGCACGAGGGATATACTCCTCGATTATAGTGGGTGGTTTAAGGACGAATAGCTTAATCCGGGGAGGAGGGTTTCCTCCGACGGCGCAATCTCACCTGACTCGCCCTGGAAGTCCTTCAACGGGCATCACAATGCTCACTGGCACGCATTGTCCGTCGGTAGTATGCCTGAGAGGCAACGCCCTGGAATTGTAGGATGAACGTTTATGAGTTGGAAGAGACAAGAGACAATCATCATCGCCTTACTACAGTGTCAAGTCGCAAGTGCGGAAACTTTGTAAGTACCCGCTCTCGCCCCAAGGTGCGTTTCTCCCTCGAAGTGCCTGGTCCGACAAGCCCTGCCCCCCCCCCTCTTGAGAGGACTCAACCCCCCTGGAGCCTTTCCCTTTCTTTCCCCGGTGCAGTGAAAGTGCAGAGGGAGGGAGTGGCTGGCGCGGACCGGTGAAAGCGAGCGCTGGTCCGAGGGCTAGGAGGGAGGTAGGGAAGGAGGTGGTCCATGGCCGAGCCATCCGGAAGGAAAGAGAGGGATGGACGATACACATCGCGTCCTTCTTCGAGGAGGGGGAAGATTTTAACGCCCCCACTCCCCTCTCCCGCGATTTCTCTGCAATCATGCGAGCCCCCCGGAAGTGAGCTCAACTTCGTTTTGAGAAGGGGAGAGGGACACTAATATTTGGGGTCGTCGTGGTGGCCCGGGAATTGCGGCTGCGAGGGAGGCCGGCATAGATCGTCCTCTGCCGTCGGCGGCTGGCGGTTCTCTTGGCCGTCTCGAGTGAGCGATGGATGGATTGAGACCCTCAGTTGTCGTGTGGTGACGGCCTGGAGGAGAGATTTAGGTTCGCTCCCTTTCCTTATCGATGATCGTTCGGTTCTATACCCTCTGGCGATGGAACTCTGGTTTAAGATAAGGGCCGTGGAGGCGAAGAGGCGACGACCGATCGAACCACGGACTCACTTTTGATAATGGACTCGTGGTTCGATCGGCCCTCGTCTTGGTATTAAATGTACGGTGCCAAATCTCACGGGAATCAGACGCACCCGGAGAGAGGTCTCCCTGTGAAATGGGAGCGAAACTATCGTCTAAAGGAGACAATATATGTCGTCAAGCATTTGAATTTCGTGCACCTTCCTCCCAGCAGTGCATGGGAATGATCTTCCTCTGGGACTCCTGTTGCCGATTTTGTATCTTCTTGCGAATGATCCTCCCGCGTGGTTTATGGTCTTGGGCTTTCACTTTGTGGTTGTAGTATTATAATTCCGTATCGCGGTGTGAAACACTTTGGGTCAATGAACATTCTGTGGGAAAGTGTTTCCTTCCGATATTATGGACTCTCACATGAGCTTCCATATTCAAGACAATAGTTACTATGGTGTGGTAGCCCCACAGATCTTCATTCGCCGTGTTTCCACCACATTCCCAAGGTAACTGCCACACTAGGGTTGCTGAGTAACTTTTCTACCGTAGTTCCATGAATTAGACATAGTCGCAGCTGGATTCTCCGTGGTCAACCGTGGAAAGGAGTGAAATAAGATTCTTACTTTGAAACTCTAAATAGTTTAAGGTACATAGAACGTTATTATCTTTCTAGTTGCTAAAATTAATCATAGTAGTCTATTTTTTTCATCGCATGTTTGAATCGTCTCATTTTAGATGAGATATTGGGATCTATTGAATGGGAAATGATGGAATATTATTATGATCACTATTGTCCCGAGTGAAGATTTATAAATTTTGAACGCAGTCCATACAATATTACACCACGTTGTGGCTTTTAATGCGAACGTTTTACGTCCTTCGCTTCGGAGGCAACACATTTCTAATCTCCTCTCGGAGTGGAGGCAGAGCGGATGTTCATAGTTACGTCTGTTGAGCGCGGTGTACTATACTATATTTCCTATCGATTCCCTGCGGGACCAGAGCGACACATTGATACCAACTCATTGGCAAGTGCAAATTTCTCGGCTGCACTCACTGTTTGTCCTCTTGGACCGAGGACTCCCTCGGGGTCTGTCCACCGCCTCCGCAGGCTGTAGGACGAAGTGGGGGAGGGGTTTGCCGGCGGGAGGGAGGGCCGCTCCTATCTCGCCTGTCCGCCCCCTCGGCATCGAGAGGTGCAATGTGGCAGCGAAGCCGTGCGCTACTTTTCATCAACTCAGCACGGTTATCGGGCATTTAATTGGCCAACTGTGAAACGCCCGGCAGAAATATGGCACCAACTGAATGCAGTTGTTCATTTTTATTTATAGCTCATTCAAATCTCATGTTAAATAAGCTTAACGAAGAATTACAGAAAGCATTGCGTAAACTTCACTACGCAAACGCGTTCATGTTTTTACTGAAAGAGGTTCCCTTTGCTCCAAATTGAAATGCAAGCGGGATTGATGATATATATATGAACAGACAAGTGTTATGGCAGCACCTTGAAACGTTGCCCAGAGGTATTCACTAGGCTGAAGTATAAGAATTTTCAGAGATTTTTTCTAAGTTAATAAAGAATGAGCGATTGAATAATAATTTAACCACTAAAATATGCAAGTGAAGTGGAATATGTGCTCTACCAAGCAACGGAAGTACTTCCAGAGAATACTGGAAGAAATATGTTAGCATTACTTGTTCTCATCAGCTGATGACAAACTTACAACGCATAGGAGTATGAAGGTGTGGCAGCCAGGTATGCAGAGGATTTTTCTATTGACCGAAGATCCTGGAATTCAAATCGAGGTCAATTAATGATAAGAATTTTGAGCATACATTCCCCATGTTCTCACATAATTAGAGATGTAGAATAAAGGCTAGTATAACATGCCGTAGCAAAGATCCTACTAGCTGGACCACCGTAATAATTGATTATTTAGGGTATATTTTATGGAAGAAAAACGGTAGTAATCCATCTTTTGGTTATTTTGAGTGAATACTACGAGTAGTAGTAGTTTTGAGGGGAGGCGACCGACAGCTAAGGTCATTTGCGCCATAGGGGAAGGACAGGAAAGGATGAAGGGTGGAGAGAAACCCGGTGTCGGCATTAGCCTACTCTTTACGAAAGGCGCCAAGGGGTCCGCGGCTTAACGTCCCATCCGACGGACGGCGTACTCACTCAAAGTGCCTTCCACAAAGCACCTCAAGTAGGGATCGAGATACCTCTGAAAATGAATACTACGATTTTCGTAATCCTGTTACATTCGACTTGTTGCTTATTCTGAAGCAGTCATAATGGAAAATAAGAAACATAACACACACACACGATTGTTGCAATTGACTCTCGCCCTCAAGGGCAACAGAGTCATTAAGGATTGCACAATAATCTCCTCAGATTTGGCAGAATACTTTCAGTAGTAGTGCCTTATTAGTAGTAGTAGTAGTAGTATTTAGGGGAGGCGACCGACAATTAGGTCATTTGCGCCACAGGGGATGGACAGGAAAGGATGAAGGGTGGAGAGAAACCCGGCGTCGCCATTAGCCTACTATTTTCGAAAGGCGCCAAGGGGTCCGCAGCTTCACGTCCCATCCGACGGACGGCGTACTCACTCAAAGTGCCCTCCACGAAACACCTCAAGTAGGGATCGAGATACCTCTGAAAAATATTCAACACCGCCGGGATATGAACCCGGGCCCTCTAGTTGGGAAGCCAGTACGTTAGCCCCCGCACCATCTCGTTCCCCAAAATACTTACAGTTATTGGGTGTGTTATATGCTTACAAATATTACACCACAATTATTAATATTCATTTTCAAATCAATATTCTATGTTGACATTCTATGCGGGTTTCCGTATCGTGAGGCTGACGAAGGCGTTCTTCCTCGTCCTGGTCTCTCGGCGTAAGTTGCTATTCTTGAGGCAATAGTTTCGCCACCGTTCATGGAAACACGTCCACCTCTTCGACATGAAGATGCTTCCAGGAGCAATGGCGAAACTGTTGTCTCGGGTAGAAAAACTTAGTCGGAGAGACCCGGACGAGGAAGAACGCCTTCGTGAATAGTCTTCGTTGCCAAAAATAAAAGTTTTCTTCCGTGTATTAAGAAGTGTGTTATTTAATTGATAGATAGGAGATAGAAATGGAAAAATTTAACAGCATCAGGTAGAAGCAGTACAAGGAGTCAGATGATAAACTGAGGTTGGAAACCTATAGTGCGAAATAAGTTTCGCGCAGTGCTGGGATATGAAAAGTTTACAAAGAAAGGGTGAAATTGGTGCGCCATACAGGAAGGTGAGAGCACTCTCAGGAAGTGAGAAGGGAAAAAAAGCCGTGTGGGTAGACAAAATTCCCAAGAACTACTCAGGGGCTCAGGAGAAATGTGGAAGGCAGAGTTTTCATGGACTGATTCGTAGAATTTACGAGGGAGTAATTTGGCCGGAAGAATTTGTTTGATCGGTCTTAGTACCTATTCCAAAAAAGGCAGCCATATTTGAGGACTACTGAACAATAAATTTGATTCCGCACGCAGTTGATGTGGTTCTCAGGATCATTTACTGAAGGATGGAGAGCAGGGCAAATGAGTACTTCGGGAGTGATCAGTTTGGGTTCAGGAAGGGGGAAGAGGAAGGTACGCTTGATGCCATACAGGCCTGTAGCAGTAATGAGGTCACTATTAAAACAAAATACAAGCGGGATGTATTTGCTCATCTGTACTTTACGTATTGATACTCCCTGGAGTTGGAATGCCAAGGTTACTTATTATTATTATTAATGTAATTTTTCTTTTATTATTAATTTTGTCCTCATAATTTTGCAATTTTGGGAACTACCGGTGATATAGCCGCTCCCTTAAATTCTTCACCTCCCTGTGAAACACACTTGGTGTGTGTGGTCTTTTTCGATCGAAATTTTAGGAATGCCGCTCATTCTCCAGCTTAATTGAGAAGAACTTTTCATCTATTTCAGTTTTGCACATGCATACTGGGAATCGAAGTAGTCATGAGACGGATCCGGAAGATGAAATGTATTTGAATGAGCGAATGTACCAGTCTTTACCAGAGTTTTGAACCGCCAGCGTGCAAGTGGCCATTGTTACTACGGAGCAGAGTACGCAGAAACGTATTATTATTGGTTGAGGAGGCATCAAGGAGAAAGAGGGTGAAGAAGAGGGTTATAAGAGGAAGGCAGAGAAAGGAAGAGAAGCGTCTTTTGTGCGGTTGACTTCAAAACGGGTCACGCACGTAACGGGAGCAGAGCCAATGTCGAAACCCAATTGCGATCAATTTGTCCCTGGGCAGCGAGTCTCCGTCGCCCCGCGGAAGGAATCGCCGCTGCCTCCACCCCCCACCCCCCCGATAAGAGGAGGGGGGGCGTGGGAGCGAGAACCGGGAGTGCCACCCCGTCTCGTTTACATCCCCGCCTTAATTTATTTCAGAGAACCGGAAGTAATCTTCCCGGGAAGCTCCCGGATTCTCCCCGCCGTAATCCTGATGTGGTATTGAGAGCCCCTATGGCGCAGAGAGAGAGAGACATTCAAGAGGATATACGTGTATTAGCACCCCTCCCCCTTTCTTTATTAGCAGACACGATTCTATGTACTTTCCCATGAATAACATCAATTTCGGTATTTATTAAACTCTTCCTTTAGGCGAAAGACTGTGTGTTCGTTTTACTTAATTTTATGATTTCTATGTGCTTATGTTTTGAACACATTCCATGTATTTCGCCTCCCTCGTTTTCTTTTTTTCTGGTTGAAGCAAAGGCAAGACGTCAACGCCCCCCATAGCAGACATTTCGCGAGAAAGGTGGCAGCACCGTTGTTACGTATCGATACGTTCATATCTGTGGTAGGAGAACTTCATTGTGACAATCCACAGGCTCGAGAAGTTGCCTGATTATGTCCTTGCTGGTGCGCGGATTGGTTTAGTGTGTTCGTCTGTTATGTTTTCATTTGACTGCCCCTCTTTATTTATTTATTTGACGACATCAATTCTATTAAATTCTCGAAATCATTCTGAGGGTTAAGCCGACACGAAAATCAGTTACATCCACACTGTGATCAGTTTCATTGAGGTTTCTTTTTATAAGGAAAGGTTGAAAGATGATCTCCTTTGTGTAACGCTCACACTGTCCTTACGTGCTATGGCACACTCTTCCCTTTCGGCTGAAAACCAATGGTATCCCTGAGGGCGCGGTTTAAAGGGAAGGTTTCGGGTCTCCTATTCTCAAATATGTGCGAAACAGGGAAAGGCCATTCCCTGTTTCGTGCACGAATCGCTTTTACAATTATTGAGTATATCCGTGATTTAATGATGAGCAAAAGCGACTGCTTAGAAGAGTCTTCTTGAAATTGAAGTTTTATTTCCCACCTGGCCCACGCTATAGTAGTAACCCGTCGCGACCACGGGAAACTTGCTGCTTGTCTCTGCTTTTCTGTGAATGCTGTATCTATAGCTGAACAGAATGATATTGTGATTCAGATTGAAAAAGGCTCTTCCTACCTAAACGTTTAAGATTACCACAAGCATTTTCAGTGCAGTCTGGTGCGTCTAACCTTAATTTGAATGTGCATCCGCGGGTTCTAAACTTCCTAACACAGTAATCAATCCGAAGGTTGGCGTGATAGGGAAGGTTAGAAGTCACCCTTTACTAAGTTCTAAAAGGCTCATGACATTAAGGTAAGACGGGGTAGGAGCTCTTTTTTCCCTGTGCCGCCTATAGTCTCCCACATAGATCTGACGAATCCCAGAAAGCCATGAAGTTTGGCGGACGTGGAAGGGGGTCAGAGTTGTCACCTGGCATCGAACCCGGGTCTTCGGGTGAGTAGCCCAGCGCTCTACCCACTGGAGCACGACCCCGCTATTGAAACGTCGGTGCTAAACAACGCCGTCGATTGTGCTACCCGAGAACCCTAAGTGCTTTCAAATGGCCGGAATAGTCTGAGATCTCTTACTTCCTTCAGCTGTTGTTAGCCGGCTGTAGTACGTATCAAGTACTCCTGCCCTAATCATTTCCACTAAAAACCATGCAGCAGTTTCGACCCAATCATGCGATCACGTCGCGAGTGGGGACGCCGCCTTCAGTCCGCTTGGATGGTCGTCTGCCTGACTGCAGCAGCGGTGCTCAGCCCCCCCCCTTGCCGGCAGGGGCTCGAGGTGTGTGGAGGGGGCTGCGGCTGGATCGCAAGAAGCCACCGCCGACATAAAGTGGCCCCACAATGGGCGTTCCCGCCGCCCGGATCGTCTTTTGTGCCCTCCTTTCGTTCGCCCATTGTCGAGGCCTATCCTCTCTCTCCCCGCAGCGGTCGGAATCAAAAGAATCCCAACCCACTCCCTCTCTTCGTGTCGGCAGGCGAGGAGTCAATGCGTGCGTGGGTGGGGGGAGATTCCGACGAGGGGATCCCGCCAGCCTTGGTGGGCTCAGCCCATTCTTCTTCTCCGATTCGTCTTCTTTTCTACCTCGGGAGTTATTTCATACTATCTTTTTTGTTTAACTTTAATTTTCGTGATTGAATTTGAAACACCAAGGCCGGAATTGATAATGGATGAGAAACGACGTCTTTCTTTTTTGAGTGCTTCAATTATGTACATGTCCCTTCACGACTTTGGTGGTGGTGAGAGTAATTCAAAACTGTTCACTCGACCAAATGCGACGAAGAAACCAAAACGGTGACACGCGGAGCCCCAGTGTGTGGACAAAATTGAGTGTTGCCGCACCAGAGCCCCAATGCGCTCCCCTCTTCCTCGTGAGAAAGCGGTGCTGATTTTCGGGCTCTCGTCCTTGGATGTGCCTATTTGTTGGCCGCATTCAGACACCGGATAAGACAGCCTCTTACGTTCCTCTGTCATTTTTATGTCTCAAAGATCCTCAAAACCCCCGAATGCACCCGCATCATAGTATATATCCATGCCTGCGTACTCATCGAGTAGACTTTTTCACTTCACAGCTAATGCTACGAAATCCCAGCGGTCGACTCGCCTTCCGAAACTCTGTTAACTCTCTACCTATGATAGCCCCAAGAACATAATCTCAGGGCAAATTAATCATCCAAGGTTATGTCGAAGGCCAAATACTAAAGGTATATTAATTATCTCGGAAGTGTCTTTGACCAAACTGGACAAAGTAGTTAGGGACGTAAGGAGAAGAATTGCGCTAGGCAAAGAGGCTTTCACCAGGAGGAGGGAATTGATGACAGGGACTTTGGATAATGATGTTAAGAAAAGGCTTGTCAAAACTTTTATATGGAGCACAGTTATATACGGCGCGGAAACATGGTTACTGAAGCAGGAGAATAGACGTAGATTGGAGGCTTTTGAAATGTGGGTGTGGAGAAGGATGGAGAAGGTGAAATGGACCGAAAGGAAACAAATCAGGAAGTGCTGGGTATGGTGGCCGAGGAGATGCGATTTTTGGGGGAAATCATGAGGAGACAGGAAAAATGGATGAAGGGCTTTTTGATCGGCAGTGGGATGTCGAAGACTGTTATAGAGGAGAATGTTAGGCAAACGAGGAAGAGGCATGAATAGGATAGGGATGTTGGACGGTATGAAGGGAGGGAGGATGTACGTATACAGAGATGAAGCTGGACTTCAGTGTAGTAGGATGTTGGTTTGTGTTTTGTTAGGGGAGAAAAGTATTTGTTTGGTGGTTTTGTCCATCCAAAATATACCGTAACTGGTAGATTACCTAATAATAATAAAGAATACGAGAAAAAACTTAAAGGGGTGTGAGGTAAGTGCTTCCAAATGGGAAGTGCATTTCGGAGTTGCCGTTAATCGATCATTGGATTGGAATCTGGTATTAGCACTTGTTTTACTTGGCATCCCCGAATGTGCTTAAGTATTGAGAGAGGCGATTGGCCCTCTGCTCGCTGGGCATCTCCTCCTGATCGCCCCGCCTCTTCCCGATCGCATGCTTGCCAAGGGCGCCGGTAATCCCTCGGGAGCGAGGCAATAGCGAATGGCAGAGGAAGACCGCGGTGCTCAAGTGCACGGACCGAGGTGCTGCTACTGTGGTGGCGGCAGTGTGCGTATGGGAGAGGGGAGGGGTGCGTGGGGAAGGGGTGGCGGCGAAAGGGTGACCTTTGAACGTGGGAGTATGATGATGAACGAATGGGATGGGTAATATTTATCATGGTCGTAATTGAGACCGCCGTAACCCTCTTTTCCTTGAACCCATCCTCAGGAGGAATAGCTGTAGATGCGACAGCAAATTTAAAACTTGGCGTGGTAGAATGGAATTAGTTAATTTAATCTGTCGAGAAGTCTTCGTGTGACATCTCCACACCAACAATGGTTGTTAATGCTTCATTCTCGATCCGTATCGCTATTTGGTCGAAATCAATTTCGAATATTAGTGGTCGGGATATTATTATCAGCGTATTAATAAGCAGAGTCGACTAAATGAAACATTGTGAGCATGAAGATTTTTAAATGGAGAAATATTTTCAATTTCGTTGGAGGAGGAAGAGAAATTGGTGGTCGTGGGTGGGGGAGGAGCTGTTTAGTGGCCAATTTCCCATCGCTGCGTGCGTGTGGTGGTTGAGTGAGCGGGGCAGGAGGAGGGTGTCGTACTCGTCCCCTCTCCCTATAGTACTCGTCCCCGATGGGTATATCCGCCCCCGCCAGCCAACCCCACGCCGCACTCCTCCCTCTCCTCGACCACCCCTCCCGATTGCGCGACCTCCAGGGCCCATCCTGGCGCTCGTCCAACGCCAATGGATGCGTGCGTTTGCGCTCCGTGCGAGTCTGTGC
Organism: Hetaerina americana; assembly: GCF_022747635.1. Classification (NCBI taxonomy): domain Eukaryota; kingdom Metazoa; phylum Arthropoda; class Insecta; order Odonata; family Calopterygidae; genus Hetaerina; species Hetaerina americana. The sequence goes on from NW_027286985.1 coordinate 92,699,746, forward strand.
CCTCGTCCCCTCCCCCATTCTACTCCTCCTGCTCCCGAATGCGAAAAACGAGTCCCCACCCCTCGGTCGAAATTACGGCTCATATTCCGGGATACCTACTTAGTCACGAGTGCCTCTCTCGCTGCTGCCATCACCCGCATCCCTCCTCCCTTCCCCGCTGCCGCGGGCGAACCGTTTGTGTGTCCGATCGCATCGTCGCGAGGGCCCTGTAGGCGCGCCGACGATTCTCTTATCATTCACGTTCCGTAGCTAATTCATTCCATATATGTGAAGACTGGCATATCGATATTCTCGTCCATGTGTTGTCGCTGTCCTGGGATGTGTCCTCTTCCCTGAAGGGCATTCCGATTGGGCGGTTTGCCGTCCTCTCTGGGGCCAAAGGTCAGCATCTAACACCGTTGCCATACTTGGGTCTCTCGGGTGTCCCAGTCGGATATTCTTTGTTCACCAGTCGCAGGAATGGGTCTAGCAAACGATTTGGAAAACCCGGTCACGTTTCCCGTGCGAATTCGATTTTTGGTGGTGGATAATTCATTCATACTGTGACATTCACTCACACTCGCTGATATTCTCGTCCATATTTTGCTTCTCCGCATAAATTTCTATACCGTGATGGAAATGGATGTCGTTTGCTCTCCATCAGTTCATGTTTATACTTAGCCGCGAGGAAGATTGACTAAAATTTTGACACTGGTAGGCAAACCCAAACGTTGTGTCCATTTTGTAATTGTTTTGACTCAGAAGGAATAGGAATAAAAATAACGGCTGTTTATGCGCATTTGCTAAATTTATTGAGGTGTCCAACCAGAGGTTATCTAAGGCACAGAAGTAGAAATTATCAAGGAAACCCAAAGTTTTCCGAAGTGACCGGTGGAAACAAGCGATTATTTCAACGTTCCTATCGAAGGCACAAGAAAGATATTCGTATCTCATAAGCTGTCTGTCCATAAACAACAACATATCCGCTGCAGAGCCCGCACATTTCCCAATTACCTCCTTCAAATGCCATTTCCGGCGATTTTTTTGTTGTCTCAATGACCTTAGCACTTAGTGCTGGTTACTCCGGATGGTGTGGTCGTACGTTTGCAGGAAAAATGTGAATAGGATATCAGCCATTTATAATTAGCGACATTACATAAAATATCGCCAGATGCGATTGTCATTTTTTAATCGCGAAACACCATGTTACATTATAGTCTAACTCTTTAAGACCACACGCTCTTTTCTAGTATTTCTAGATTTTATTTGATATTTTAGCCCCCTGAAAGCCACCCCTAGGTTGAGTGGCAGGAGGTGAATAAACACCAGACTAATTTGTACTCGGATATGACCCTGCTGCGGTCGGATACTATTATTTTTATCCATTATTGTTCGTGGAAAAAATTACATCCAAAATCCATCTGTTCTACCCTGAATCTCTCTAATTGTATTGACATGATCTCTCCTACCGTAGTACGATGGGGGTAATAATACATTATCAACATCACTGCTAAAGACACGTCCTTCCAAATTATGCTAGGGATTTAATCTGTAATTTCACCTTCGCTCCGTGAGTGATTCCCAGCCTAACTGCTCTAGGATACGCTACTAAGATTATCATAGCAACCTTTTACAAATCTAGCCTGCATGCGATCCAAGCCGTCAGCCGTCTCCCTCTCTAACTTCCCAGTTTCCTCGATCCCATTAGCGAACACATCGCTTACGCGAGTCGACTGCCTCATCTTCCGCCACTCTCTCCTTTCATGCATGTTTCGCCCGTCTCGAAATCCACTAGTTCCAGGGCGCTCGCCTTCCTGTTCACCCTCGGAGAAGTACCAAAACCGCCAGTACTCAACAACACTGGCGATGGATATCGACACCTATGAATACAATAAACTGAATGCATTCAAGTCATTGATTCAATCTCCACACCGAATTGACAGAAGTCATGCGAAGCGAGAATTAATTGCTGTGTGCTAAAACCAGAAGGTCACGGCATTTGTTAGTTATTTAGTTATTTTAGCTCGTTCAAAAATGGCGTTTGTTCGTTCAAAAATGGTGAATCGGCAAACACGTTGGAGACCTCTGGGCCAAAACTTTCTTTTGCGGATTACTGAGACGCACGAGAAACTGAATGTCATTAGGTAGCCATTTGTGTACTCCCAAGTATTTGTTGAAAATGCTAATCAAGTTTAAAGATGTTTTCAAGGCTTGGCACTTTTTCAAGCCCTGTAAAAAAGATAACGACGCATGCCTAATGATGATTTATCACTAGTATCATTCCATTATAAATTGGGAAGATGTCTCTTTAGCAGTGATGTTGATAATGTATCATTACCCCCATCGCACTACGGTAGGCGAGATCATGTCAATAAAATTAGAGAGATTAAGTGTAGAACAGATAGATTTATGAGGTCATTTTTTCTACGACGATAAGGGATCAGAATAACATTGTCCAACCATGGTAGGGGTAAAAATATTCAGGTCAAAATGGTGTGTATTACCCCCTGCCTCACACCTTAGCGCTGGCTTAAAGGGTACTAAAATATCTATCTATATCTTACTGAACTAACTCCAAATTAATGGCTTATGTACATACAGTGCAAATAGTAAAATAAAATATTATTTGGTAAATGAAACAGTTTCTGGTGTCAGTTGGTGGAAATTCTTCATATTGAACTTGTTTCAATGTTGAAAAGCCTAGTGGTTCGATTTCAAGTTCAATATTATTTGGTAGTTAAGTGAAGAGATTGTTACAATTACGTGAATTAATCTATCGAATTATTTAGTGAAAATGTTGAAAATGTCTCGTTCACATGGAACAGTGATAATTAGGCGCAAATGATTCGACATCACTCGACGGCAGAGGTGGGATGAAAGCAGCAGAGGCCCTCATCCCTCACTCGAGGGGTTAGTCTGGCATCCTCCTCGTATTCCCGCCCGCCCGCCCACCCTTTCGCTCCCTGCCTCCAATTGAGCGGCGCTCGTTCTCCATTCGCTTCACGCGGAGCAGGCCTCTTCATCTCCTTTCCCTTATCCTGCCATTCGTCATAATTTCGCCTCCGCCCCGTCCCAAGTGTGACGCACGCGCGACCCGCTGCCGCCGCCGTCCTCTTCTCCCTCGGCCGACCGTTTTCAATCAGCCAAGTGTGCCTGCCCCTGTGTGTATTTCCCTTTCAAAAAAAAAATTGTCCGAGTAAATTTTCCCGTCGATGGCGGGACGATTCACTCGCGTCGAATTATGTCCTATTCTTTATTCACCACCCAGGAGTGGGGAGAGGCTTTTTAGAAGTTGAACTCTCGACCTTTCTTGGCTCCTACTTTTCTTGCTAAATTCTCCTTTCATTCCTCTCATCATTCATTTCGTAATATTCCAGAGAACGTTCCCCGAGTGAGCCATCGTGATGGATGCAACCTCAAACTGACCACGAATTTTAGTATCTCTTCCGTGTTACATTAATTATTCCAGAGTAGTTCTCGCTGTTTTTTTCACGTACGAGTCTACAGTAATCTTGGATTCTTAAACCAACACTTCCTTTTATCGCATCATCTGAGGTTGTTAGTTTTTAGTATTTCAATCTTTTGAATTTTTCAGCCATTATTATTAATTGAGATAAGCACACTTTATCGACGGAATACAGTGGATTTCTTCCTCAGATATGACATATTCGCAGCAAGTATAAAATCCATTTCCTTGTTTTAGTGACATAGTAATCAAAGAATCATTGGATATCTTTCTTCTGAAGCTTTTAGCATCATATTTTTTAAGGGTAAAATACAGGATACAGAGTATACACACTATATAATATGTCCATTCCCTCAGAGACCCTAAGTCTTACAACTAGATACAGCCTTAAGAGACGGTTCATAATTATCCACTATCCTGTTTCTCAATTTTCATGATAACTCATTTTCATTTATGTATGCACTGACTTCCTAATGTTAATTGTTTTTTCCTTTTTTACAGGTGAGTTATGCGTGGCTGGTTGAGAGTATTCTAGACGAAAATTGGTGCCCAAGAGTGAGTTTTTCAATTCATTGGTAATTTCAGGCTTGACTTTGTGGAACGTATGCATTAAAGAAAGGAAAATTGCAGCTTTGTTAATTCCAGTTCATGCCTAAATCTTATGACCCTGGTGTCTTCCGTTCTCAATTCATGTACGGAAATTTCGCAATTGTTGAATGGACTTAAGCGTTTTCTTTACTTAAAGAAACTATTTTAGGTATTTAATGCACATATTATCCTATTTCCTCAATGTTCTTCACCCGTAATTGGAATTTGGAGAGCCATTAGTATATTGGGGCTTGAATGGAATGATGAAAGCAGTTGGATACTAAGAGTTGATACTAGTTGGATGCTCAGAATTGATTTAATTTTGGTGAATTATAAATTTACTATTACGGCGAAGTATGAGATCGCATCGACTTGACTGTACAGGCCCCTTCCACGGCTTGGAGAGCACTGAGACCGGTGTCGCGGCAAAGCTTAGCGTCCTCCCTCCTATACCAAGTGGTTCGATTTCACTACGACCAATAGGAGCGGTGCGGTAAATTTAATTGCATTACTTTTGGAACGCTAAGATCTAAATGTTTTCTGCCCATTTATATATTTTTTCCATCGTGAAATTTCAATGTACAGTAGTGTTTGCGCTTCTCAGATTGGTTGCTGCGATAGTTTGGATTTTTTAAAGTCAGTGTTATGTCGTCTGTACGTATTGCATGCAAATGATTTCAGAATAAATTATCGTAAGATGGATGCACATACTTGTAGTCAGATAAATATTGAATTAGATTTTATTATATTGTTTTTCTCGTCTGTATTCAAACTGGCGGAGATGGGTTGGTGAATGTGTGGCTGAGGCGGAAAGAGATTCGGGAGTGTCGCAAGAGAAATGCAGTCTCGAATTTGCGTTTGTAAGCCGCGTGGTGCTTGTTATGTGCACCAACACGACGCCCTCGGGCTATTGCCGTTAACTTTCTCCTTACTTTTCCTTCTCGCTTTCCGCGATGGGGCCAATTATGCCGAAAGTTTTGGGAACCGTGGTAGCGGAAATAGGGATGCGTCGACGTTTTCACCCGGTCTCACCTGTGCCTCATCCTCGTCTTGAGAAGGCTTCCCAAAGTGTTGCGGGGCGTTAGAATTCCTTTCGTTCGCCTGGTAGAGGCGTTGGGTGTTTCTTTGTGTCATACGATGCTTGAATAGGCATGTTGCCGCTTTTCATGCGTTACGTTTTCTATTGAGAAGTAGACGGTCAAGGGATTTGCAAGGTAAAATTCAGTAAACTTGTCAAAACTAGCCAAATCTAAGTTGAAATTCTGGCGGACAGGTAAACTGATCTGACAATTGAAACCTGTTACTCTGCCCCAGAGGAGCATCTCGGTCACCAGGAGCAGGAAATAAGTCAGAAGAAAATCATCTTCACTGTTAAACAATTAATCAACCGATGTATCTGACTAATCCATCATTCTGTAATTCAAAACAGTGAAGTTTAATGCTCTGGTTTGTGAAGTCTCAATATTTTCTTCCAGACCAGTCTCTCATTCTCTCTCTTTGAGGGTCATTGAAAGATATACCTGGGGAAACCACAGGCGGTTCAGGGATTAAGAAACTGGCTCCCATTGTAGCCCTGATGCATCGTAGTAGTTTTATGGGAGGCGACCGACAGCTAAGGTTATTTGAGCCATTGGGGATGGATGGGAAAGGATGAAGGCTGGAGAGAAACCCAGCGTCGGTATTAGCCTACTCTTAACGCAAGGTGCCAAGGGGTCCGCAGCTTAACGTCCCATCCTACGGGATGTCGTACTCACTCTAAGTGCTCTCCACAAAGCACCTCAAGTAAGGATCGAGATACCATGAAGCCAACCTCTATCGGTCGATTTCTGCTGTGTTTGGGGATATACGAGGCCATTCAAATACTTATGAATGGCAATTGTCAGATCAGTTAAAATCTGAAAATTTTACGGTAATTTTTTTTCAAACACGGAAAAGGTATTTCCACCTCGTATCTTTGCGAGGTGCGAGCTGGCTGCTTCTCTTTCCGCCCCGCGCATTCGTCCCCTTTAGAAGAGCACCCATAATGCCCGGGAATTATCATGCGCACATCTTCACCCATTAGGTCATGAATAGCAAAATTCGGTTAATATTTGGGTGCTGCGTAATTCCATCACGAAGAAACCGAGGTCGGATCCTTTCCACTTTTCTACTTAAATTAATTGAGCTGTCTCAAACTACGTGCACGACGAAGGAACGCTCGGCGCTTGATTGACGCCTAGGGGGAGTGGATTTCGGATTCCACGCGGGTTTGCGCCCTCATCAACGACTCCAGCCGGAGTCTCTCCCCCCCATAATGAATGGGCGAGGGGACGGGGAAGAGACGTCGCCTGCCCCATTGGACGTCCTCCTTGGGTTTCACGCTGGCGTCTCTCGCTATCACGTGCAAGCATGTGTGTGGCATGGGGTGGGGGAAGGCGTAGGGGGAGGAGCGGAGTCGTTTTCCCCAAGGTGAGGGGCTCAGAGGGGGAAGGTGGCCGCTCGAGGTTCGTCGTGGAAGTACGCTGGAGGGAAGAGGTGGGATGTGCGATGTTCAGAGGTCGGCCAAAGCGACAAAAGGCGAGGAGTGGGTTCACGGAGAACACGTGAAATGGGCCGATTTACTGTAACACGTGCGAGAGACAAATAGATGACTAGTAGTTAATTCTGCATTCCCTAGTTAACTCGTGTGTGCGTGTGGAAATATACGAGTTTGATAATTAATTCTGCAATGTGTCACCCTACTAGCCGTGAACACCAGGGTTTATTTGTAGTATGTAAACGACAGTTCCCACCCTAATGGCAAAAATCATTTCTAATTGATCTATCAATATTTTAATCCAGGTAAATTTTATTTTAATCATTTGGAAGGTTTCAAATTCGGGATATAAATCAATAATGTGTGCACACGTGACTGAAATAATGCATGAAATCAAATCAAATAAATTGGTCATTTATCTAAAATGTATTTGAATTGTATATATGTAAACATTATTAAAGGAATATGCCATTTTATTGGAAATAATTGATGGAATTAATTACTATTTTATAAAATAGTGGGGGGTGGCGGCTCAGCGTTTGCGCAGAGCAAATTTTGATCACCTCGCATTCCACTTCATGACGGGTGGTCAAATAATTGAAATAACATTTTCACGATATTGATACCAACAAACTGCTAGTGAATGAAAGCCAACAATAAAGATTCGATTACCCATTTAATGCGTAGTTTCCTGTGTTCGAGCTACTTGTCAGTGAATGTCAAGAACTGGAGTTATTAGACTGATTTGAAATGTCGCAGATAAGCCTAAGCTGTCAACTTAACTTCGTTCTACTTCACTGTACACTTATCGTTGTCTATCGTTGACGGGGATGTGGTGGAATGCAAAGGAGGAGGTCAAAGGTAATTTACTGCTCGAACGGAAGGGTGTCGCCAGACCACCCCCTCACCCCGCACCCCGTTAATCCAACCCATCCTCTCTACGCTGTCTGCCTGTCTGAACGCGGAGGAATACGGGAGCGAAGGGGAGCGGTGCGTGCCCCCCCCCGTCCTCTCGCACCCGACTCGGGGGTGGGAACGCCTTTCACTCCGACGTGTAATGCACATCAAAGCACGGGAATCGACAGCGCTTGTGCCGACTAAATCCTCCGCTAAAGCTTGATTTGGTCATAAACAGCGGGTAATTGCGTCGAGGAATTTTTCTCTTTGGCTGAAATACTACTTCTTTGGGTATTGATATTATTCCGTTATATATGTAAAACTGATTCCCAAATGCGAGTGCAGGGAATATATACAGGATTGCACTAAACATGCATGACCCAGTAAGGAGTCGCACTTACGTACCTGCGGACTTGGTATCTCGGGTGCGTGAGTCCGCTGCCCATGAATGGGCAACGGACGCATGTACGTAGGTGAATGGTGGATACAACATCGGATTTCCCAGCCCCGTTAATTTCGACGACCGCTAGTGTTGGTGCGCTCGATGATTCGGGATCGCCGCGAGAGTTCACCGCAGATCGATGGAAAGAAGAGGATAGGATAATTCCCAATGACTTCTCACTTGCCTTTACCATATCTTTTGTCTCGCGGTTAGTTGTGTCACAATGGCCTACCTTCCTCCGAGCCGCCCCTCAGCCGTGGCAAGTCGTTAGTAAGGGGCGGCGGTGCACTCGATGTACAAGTGGAGAGGGACGCGCCCCCCTGGGTCCTGGGCCCTACGACTAGGGCAAGGAGGGGTGCCTGTTAGAGGGAGGGGTGCGACGTATGGCCAAGTGAAGCCGAAGTAAAAAAATCCTCTCCTCACTAGGTGTTTATGGTTTCATAGTATAGGCTACAAAGTTCATTCTCCCTGTTTATCCTGAGAACGAGTTCTAAGATTTGTGTTGAACTGCCTAGGGTGACCAGATTTCATGAGTTCCTTGAATCCATCGCTATGATCCACAAAACCGTTGGCATGGGAGATCCAAGTTTGCAGAAATTCTAGAAATTCTCCTGTTTTATAATATGGTAAACTTTTTTCTTGCATTAGATTTTATGTGGGTTGAGTATTGGCAAAACATTTAGTGAGCGGCATATTAAACCCAGCGGTTCAGAAAAAAATTAAGGTTCAATGCAGTTCTAATGCAAATTGCAAATCTTTTCGCCGAGCGAAAATGAACACGCACGATATAGCAGAGTGAAACCGTGAATGCTCTTGAATGTATCCGTACTCACTCTTCTGTAAATAACCTCGTAATTCTTTCGTTGAACCGCTAATATTTGAAAATCCTACCCGAACGTTTTTTAATTTTTAATCATACAATTTGTCACTGAAAGTAGAGTCTATTATGGCATCTGGTTAACTTACGTACGGCTTGAGATTCGCAGGTATACTAAGCGATCCAATCGGCGAAACACAAACTATACCTTTAGAAGTAGAATGATCCGATCACTAAAGAATTAAGATACGAGGATTGCGATCCCGTTGCTTCCCGATTCCTGGGAAAGAGATCTAGCTCCCGCCTAGCCGTAGGTCGAGAATCAAGTTTTGAGTTTCCGCGGTATAATATTTTCACTTTTTTATGGCAGCTAGCTCGCTGCGAAATGTCTGCCGCGTGCGCCTTCTGTCAGTCCATCAGCAGCGTTGAGTGTTTTGCACCGAATGGACCGGGAAATAGTTTGTATCTTGAGCGCGAAATTCGAATTGAATGAAGTCGTAATCTCCGGCAACGAGGAAATGGACCAAATTCGCGATTGACACGGAAGTCACCCCGGTCGCGACCTCGCTCGTGTCAATGGCCCCTCGCATTCGACGCCACAGCCGCGTGCAACACCTGTGCACCCTCTGACCTCGCCCCAACCCCCGTACAAGATTGTGCATGCCCCGCCTTGGTTGGCCGAGGAGAGAGTGACGGTAGGAGATCTTAGGGGGGTGGGAACACCGCGTGTGCGGCGGACCTCTCTTCTGTCGGGAGCCTCCGGGGGGTGGGGGGGGGGAGCAGGAAGTGCGGTCGGGTCCAGGGCCGGCGAGTTGCCCCAATTGTGGAGGTGTGAGTGGGGGAGATGCGTTGATGGGTGCCTTCGTTGGGAGAGAGGGAAGTGAGGGAGTCGCGACAGGATGTTGAAGCCCCCCACCCCCCGGCCATACGATCCGCCATCCCATCTCCCCCGAGAGGGATGCCTGGAGCAAACGGCGGCTCCCGCTCCAGATGATGCTCCTTCTCGCCCCGAGTCCGTTGCGAAAATAAGGGCATCGTCCCACTCCTGCAACACCACTCTCCCACACCCTACTCCTCTCGCCGCAAGTATTTTTTGTTTTCACCGCTCACGTCTCCATTTACCTTCCTCGGGCCGTTTGAATCCCTCCCCCCAACCTCTTCCACTCCCTCATTTGCTCGGGCGGCCATTGGCACCTTTTGCGCCGCCAATCTTTTTCGGAGGTGAGTTCCTCCTCGCTCTCTCTTCCTGAGAGTGAAGTGGAGTGGCTAAAGGTGGGCCTATGAAACGCCAGCCTTTGCCATTTGCCTTCTGGTGAATACTCGTACATGCGTGACCTCGGGTTTTTTTAAATCGAGATAAGGACATACTAACTCAAGAATGAAGAAGTAATTGTTGGAAAAATAAATAATTTTTGCAATGAAATGTTAAGGTGGCCGCAAAAATCGAACGCTTTCATGTAGAGAGTAGTAGTGTATGGAAGAAAGGAAGGAAGTTTGGTCGTTGAGCCATGAGAAAACGCGTGTAGACAAGAGACTTTTGAATTAATGTGCGGAGAATATTGGAAAAAGTGAAATAGATGGAAAGGAAAACAAACGGAAGACGCGCGAGGCATAATGGGGGAGAGGTAAGGTTGTCAGGAAATTTTTAAGAAGACTGTGAAAAGGATGATAGTGCGATGCAATGGGATGTTGAAAATGTTGGACGGGAGCCGAGAGAGAGAGTGAGTGTCGGGTGAGCAAGGCGGAGGGAGGAAAAAAGACCTGGGAAGCGGAGGAAAATGAAGGGAGGCATAATTGCGTGCATGTGGAGTTGAAGAGTGGTAAGTGGGGTGGCATGGGTGGTGTTCGTGTGGTGCCGTGTTAGGCGGGGCAGTGCACAAGTCCTGGGGTCATCGTAAGCAGCCGACCGTGGCCGGTAGACTACTTTTAATGGCAACATCAACGCTTAGGTTCATTAATATAATAACGCCATTGTTAACATTGAAAAGGGTTGCGATTTGCGTCGCGAGGTTGATTCCGGGCGACCTATCGCGTGGAACCCCGTCGTTCATCCGTCGCGAAGCGAATCCATCCGTCGCCCATTGTTTATTGCTCCCCCCCACCCACCCATCCATTCACCCATCGATCATCCGCGGCTCCCACCCATTGATCACGCCCTCTCCCGCACATGACTGAGCCACCTCATTCCACGCTCTGGTTTATCCCTCCCTCCGCCCGAGTTTTGGCCCGGGGGGTGGGTGGGGGGAGCGAATCGAGGCCCCCCCCGATGGAGCATCCTTCCTTCCCCGGAAGCAGCAGCGTGACCTCCGCTGCCCAAAAAAAGAATTAGATCCCCGGATCCGTTTGTTGCGGAGCGTCTTTTCATTCCACGACTTCAACTCAACTTTCATTCACTCGATAGGCAATGAGTACCTAGCAACGATCACGCTTCGAAAGTATCGCACAGAGAGAATAGAAATGACTGGATCGATCAAAAAAGCTTAGTAATCCACTTTCGAATATCTCCGTTGCAATTAACAAAATTATTCAGGAATGTTTACTGTGGTATATGTTTTGAAAGTGTGCGTACCAATGGTTGACGGCGGACCTAATTACCTTGAAATTTCACATTTACAGTGAACGATATTTCCGTGGAAACGTAGCGTATTTCATAAAGTGCCCGGAACTTCATAATGTATGCAATAATTCACATTTGTTTTAGAAGTTTTTTCTCGAAGCGAAATCTGTAACGATAACTTTGTGGTGGCTTTCTTCATACCGATCGCACAAACTAGTGTGGTTGGTTAATGTTAGCGGAGATTTGTTTCAAAGGTAGCCCATTAAATAATATTCATCGAAGTAAAACAGTGTATAGGATGCGAATGGGTTTAAGGTTCCAAGGGAATTCTACGTGTAGGCGTATACTTTTTGATTGGCATGCTATACTTGTACACAACTCGCAGTTATGGCTCATTTCGGAATATTTGTCCTTTAAGAAAAATTTAAGTTATCGGAAAGTAATCCATGATTTTTGAAGATTGAGACCGTCATAGATTTCCTGTTGTTCTCGAATGTTATCAGCATCAGACGAAATGTCCCCTCCTCCATAGAATGCCGCAGTCTGCAATAGAGTGTGGAGATGATGAGCTGACTCTTCTAACTCTTCCTAACCCTACTGTAGGGGTGAATTTGATGTCAAAATAATGTTGAACCCTGAATTTAACTCCTGAGTTAATTGGGGTTTCAAGGGCCGCCAGAGTCTATGTCGAGAAAAAAAATGTATAATTGGTTCAAGAGAGTAAAAATGTAGAATTGGTTCAAGAGAGCAAAAAAATAGTTTTGGCATCAGTCTCTTATCAAACTCCCTCTCCCACCTCTCTTTCTCTCTCTCACGTCCTTCAACGTTTTCTATATTATTTTCCTCGGGAATGACTTATGCACAAAATAGACAAATTTTCCTATCAAAATCATTATTCAACTACAAATAGTAAGCGGCCTTTCCATTTTTAGGATATACGTACAGCAAAATTTTGTAAAGAAATTGGCAATCATTGGGTGTAAATATCCATTCCTATTACTCCATGTAATGAACCTCGGTTATATACGTTTGCTAGAGGGGAAAGTTTGGAGGGTCGAACTTTTTCAAGAGGATTGTCATAAAATTTCATGTATACATATATGCATGTGAAACCATCTGAACTAATTTTAACTAATTGGGCAGTTGAGAAAGAATATCTTACAGTACTGGACTTGTAAATTTTACGAAAGCGTTGCCCAGCAATTCTCAAATTGATCTATAACCATGAAGTAATAATTAATTCAGACTGATCGTGTAAAGACTGCCAGCTATTTATTTTATTTATATATTTAAGAATTAATCGTTTCTATTAGCTAATTGTCCTGGTGGCAAGTATGATCAATTGTCACTGTTACAATCAACGTACATACATTCACGCAGAAGAAAAGCAGATAGGAGACAAGATATTCTTACATGCAACGAAACTTCCACATCACATGCAAACAAACTACCATATCACGTACAAAATGTCGTCCACATCACATACAAACAATATTTTAATAAGTATAATAGTATCAATGAAGTTTATCACCCAGTGGCTCCTTTACACTTATACTTAAAATTCCTAAAAGTGGATGGAAAGGGCTCAAACAAACCTCCAGGCAGCTGGTTCCAATCAACAATAATACTGTATAAAAAAGAGTTTTTTCTTATTTGTTTTTTGCGTCATTATTTTTATTTTTAAACTGTGGTCATTTTTTCCCTTAAAGTTTGGTTTTTCTATCTCTTTCCATAAATCTTCCCACGCTTCGTCATTTTTAACAATTTTATGCATCGCGCCTAACCTACTCCTCTTTCTTCTATTTTTCAAACTTTCCCATTTCAGCATATCCAACATTTCTGTGACCCTATCTGTTCTTTTGTACCTTCCAAGTACATATCTGCTGCCTTTCTTTGAACTTAAATGTCACCCACACGCTTCTTTACCAGTCTTTCTGGACTGGAACGTAATCTCTGCAAATTTTATTACTCTGGTGTGTAAGGTCAACATTTGGAAACCATTTTCTGTATTTCATCAGAAACTCATTGACATAATAATAATCATTATTATTGCATATTTGTAAAATGTAATACGGGGTTTATGATAACTTAAGCGTGAGTTTATGATTTCTTCAGTACAGAGGTGTAAGTTTATGATTTCTTAAGTACATAGCAAGGTTTTTGAGGTTCAGCAGTGAATAATTCATGGGTCCATCGAAAACCGCCCCTAACCCGATATACCAGGGCCAATAATATCAATTTATGCTACTCCTTGCCGAAATGAAAAAAGTATGCAGAATTGAGTTTCAATTTTCACTTATTTGAACAAGATGAAGTTCTTATTGGCCGATTCTTTTTTAAGACGTCTGTATTCACGCAGGTTCTCTTAAAGATGAATTTGTGAAGTTCACATTGGCAACACTTTCTGGTCACTCAAGACATGACTCGTGTGACGAATATTTGCCATATTGTTTGCTTCCATTGGGCGCCGGCCTTGAGAGTTAAGCGGACGACCTCGCAAACAAGGCCGCCAATGCATTCCGATTCCCTTCCCGCTAAAAATAATGGAGGCTGCTTTCCCTCCCTCTCGTGTTTGGCTCCGTACTCGATGAAATTCTTTCCTCTCTACTTCGGTTGCTGTGAGCAAGGAAAGTGTTATTGTCACGAACCCAATTCTTGCCTTAGATAGTTATGGTCTTTTTTTCTGTTTCGTACGAATTCGATATTAATGGAGCCCTTATTATTTAAAGTGTCTAATTTCAAGTCTAGGAAAAGTACCTTTGTTTTTATATGCATTGGAAAACAATGATCACGACATCTTAAACCGGTTATTGTATTATTGTTTCAAATTTCTTGAAATCGTAACCGGGCACAAGACGCGCAGCCAGTCAACTTGATAATCCTGTCACGACAGAAATTTATTTTAATTAGTAATATAAATCTGTACATATGTATTAAAGGTATAAAGAGATTGTCTTCCTTTGATTATTGCAATGACTATTTGAAACTATAAGACATTCGCGTATGTTCCTACTAACGTGCGTACTTCCACTACTTCTTACTTTTGAAGATTTGTAGGAATTTAGTCGCTCAGAAATGGATACGATATGAAGGCTCGTTTTTGAATTCCTGCGACATTTGAAATCCGGTCTCGCCCTCCACCTCCTTCTCCTCTCCCTTCGCGCAACCTACCCCCACCCCCGCATTCCCGTCATCTCCTCCACAACATTTCAGTGAGAGAGCGCGCCATCGACTGTCCGCACTGTGGATCGCCCTCGGCTATGGGATTCGAAGGAGAGGGTTGCCTCACAATGCGCCGCTATTCCATAAATAAATGACATACCTGCATTTTTCTGTTTGTAAATGGTATTTTTGATTGAAGAAAATGACTCGGAGAATAAAAGAAGCATTAGACCGTTGGCAGTTGACTACGGGTGTTGCCAATTGTGGGAGATGGAAGGCAATTATATAGGGTGTGGAGCAGGGTGTCGTCGAGTTTCTATCGCCGGACGGGGCTTGGGGGCCCATTGGTGAATGATTCAATTCAGCGATGCTGCCGAGACAGGGAGGATTTTCAGAACTTTTGAGTCCAGAACCGAGGGCCTCCTCTTCCCCGAGTACGCCGCAGAATGTGCGAAGTATGAGCGAGACTCGGACTTCCGCGAACGCCCTCCGACCTCATTAGAAATGAATACTGAAATCGGTTTCTCGTGAACCGATGCTTGAACTGAGATAAAAAGTGTTTATGTGGGACATCTGTTTTACTAAAACTAACTCTCTTTTTCTCTCTCACTCTCTTGCATCTTTGATAATTATAGTTGATTTGCGGATTAAATGAAGAGTTAAACATAAAAATTAAAATAAATTCAAAATCACGATTAACGTATCGTAGCTATCAAAATGCAGCATCAAGGATGGCCTTGTTCTGTTTCCAAGATTTAATTCATAGCACCGCCTGTCTCACGGAACATTTGAATAAGCTTTTTCAAATCAAATTAAACGTTAAATGAAAATAATAATACCTGAGATGCATTTAATTCTCTCTCAAATTTGACCGAGGGAAGTGGAGTGTGTCAATCTTCCCTGCCATGGATTTTCATTTTTATGTTTCTTACCGTTGCAGATGCTTTTTAATGTTAGCTTATGTCACCGCATTTAAGTCTCATCGCCTTCCTGGCACGGCGATGGAGGCACGCGGTATAAGATGTGTAACTTCCGTCTTTTGGCGTCGGGCTCAGGATTTTAATTACTCGCGGGGTGTTGTCCGATTCAATGAAACACCATCCGAAGGCCATCCTCTCTCCGAGGCTGGGAGGGAGGTAGGCGTATCTCTCCCCCCTTCCCCGGACCGCTCGAGCACTAAGGCCTCGCACGCAGTCTCTGGGTCCTCCTCGATGATCGGAGCTGCTGGATTGCTGTCGCATCACCCCAAGACCGTTCGTTCGCTGTACATAGTCCTCTTCGAGAAGTTCTGGGACTCCGCTTGAGGATTTTCATACTTTCCGAATGAATGGCTGAGGCAATTTTGAGAGCTGGAGAAATATCAATTCCGTTCGATGGTTTTGTTTACACCAATAGGAGCATCTTAGGCAAGGGCAAAAAATGATTTTCGGAAGATTTATTGATACTTTCTTTGAAATAATCTAGAAGCCGATGTACCTAAAAATTTTCATTTCTGAATTTGCGTTATTATTTCGACAATTTGTTATTTGACTCGTCTATTCTAAGCAAAAAATAGCTACGAGGGTGGTTCAATAAGTACCCGTGTTAGAAATGAAGAAACCATTTTTTCAAAAATATTTTTTTTTTCAGCATAGTCTTTATTTTGAGAGATACACTTCTCCCAACGTTCTGGCCATTTTTTTAAACCCTCCAAAAAATAGGATTTGTCGAACTCTCCAAAATACGCCTCTGTCTCGGCGATAACTTCCTCGTTTGAGCTACATTTTTTTCCCCGAGTCATGTCTTCATGTTAGGGAATAAGAAAAAAATGCAGGGAGCCAGATCGGGTGAATACAGTTTGCAGTGCAGTGTGGCGGCGACAACTCTGGATCAGCTTGTTGTCCACTGTGAGCAATCGCGGCACCCATCGGGCCGACAATTTTTTCATCGCCAACTTATCATGTAAAATATTAATTGCCGTTCCGGTCGACACACCCACGGCCTCTGCTACTTCACGCACTTTCATTCGTCGATCAGCGAGAATCATGGCGTGGACTTTTTGAATGATTTCCTCGGTAACCACGTCTGCCGGGCGTCCTGGTCGCTCCTCATCAAAAACATGTTCGCCCACGTTTAAATTCGTTGAACCAATATTTAACTGTGGCCATAGATGGCGAAGTGTCCCAATAAACAGCATCCAACTTTGCTTTTAATCTCCTCGCATTTCTTCCCATCCAAAAACAAAAAGCGAATTTCCGAACGATACTGCTCTTTTTCCATCTTAGCGAAAATCACGAAACACGTCTTACTCGAATGGCTGCCAAATCCAAACTACCTTTAAATCAGGCTGAAATTTGTTTCACCGTCGTTTGATATATGGCAACACACGATGATAACATAAACTTTCCTCAGGAACGTCCTTTGTCGTCAAACACGGGTACTTATTGAACGGCCCCGTACATATTTTTAATTAATGGACATTTCTCTAACATTTAAACTCTCATGTGGATAAATAGGAGGCGGATATGGAACACCTTGTTTAGTTATGAGGACCTGAAAATGCGTTGTTTTGCACAGTACTTATATTGAAATTACAATTACAATTATCTTTGATTATTTTCGAATCAGTTTTACTACTTCTCGTAGAAGTGTGTTCTCAAATAATATATTCCAACTTTTTTTTATTGATTAGTGTCCCTAAGATCAAGTCAGTGTAGACAATGACGAAACATGGGCGCGCAGATTTTCTTCACGTCATGTCGACCGATGGTCATCCACCGCTGCAGATCTGTCGATCCGTCGGCAGGTCAACCGACCCTTAAGAAGGAGCAGCCCTCCCCGCCACCATCTCGTCCGCTTGTCTCGGCAGCCTCGGGTCTCATTGGGGAGATTAAGTCGGCTTCCAAGTCGATGTCGCGTCAAGGGGGTCAAGACCTTCCCTCCGCTCCCGCTAGGAATCGCCTGACTCGATCGTGCGCAAGTAATTAATTCCCTTAACTTCCAGAGAATCCCTGACTTTGGGCTTGAAATAGGAGCTGTTGCTTCATCTAAGGAAATTAGTGGTAATGGCGGAATGACAGATGCCTTGAACGCTAGTGACATAAATCTCATGGATATAGAAAACTTATCCATTACTTTACGGTTTTTCAGCTCTTCAAGTACTAATCCAAACTGCGAAAAAGGTAATCCACTTTCCAAGCATATGCACTCTCCCACTCGTTCACGATTGTTACTGAACCGTGTTGGTGGAACCGTAGTTGCCGGACTTCAATTCATGGACGCAAGAAATTTTTCTTCATCGGCTGAGCGGGGATTAAAATAAAAAATGCCGAAGTTAGCAAAAGTTACGTACAGTTTGTCAACTACATGGCGAAAGCTGGCGATTTTCTAATTTTTCCCCTTAGTATTCATTTTTTATACGAATTTAACTCGATCCCTTGCCAGCTAGTGTTTATTTATGTTAACATTTTAGTACAATGCACTGATTCGGTGATTTAAATAATCACAAAATCTTTTTCTTTATTTGGTTTCCTAAATTTTTCATCCACCATCCTTGGGAATCACAAAAAGGAAAGTTTCTTGTTTGCCCTCAACCTTTTTATAAATGCTTTCGTGGCAATTTTGCATTTTAAATTAACGTCTGGGTATTTTTATGAAGAGTAGACGGAAAAGGTTTTAGTTGTAGTTCCAGCCCATCGAGATCCGATTTGAATATCCTCTCATCGACTGTCACAGATATCACCTCATATTAAAGTCGCGTGTAGATCTAAGTTACTTGTTTACTTAAAATAAGTGTCATTATTGATGATGATAACGAAAACCTTGGTACAATAAAAAATAAAAGGTAATGAGGAAATGTAAGGGTAGTGAAACCGTGTATATGATCTTCGGTGAGAGATATGGACATTCTTGTTATTTCCTCAGACTTCTAGTCGTGCACTTGCAATAATAAAACTCACCTTACACGAAGGATAATTTCAAAGGCAGCTGGCTTTCCTTGCGTAATAAAATATCTTCCAACTCTCTTCTGATATTTCCGTATTCCAATTGAACAGAAGTGGTGTCTTGAAAATTTCGAGAGAGTCTTTCGGACGGGAAGGGGTGGATTGTCGGAGTTGTTAGGTTTCCCGTTGAAATGTTTACAAACGTTTTCTCCCGCAGTTTTTCGAACCGTCTCCCTTGGCTAACTTCTCTGATGACGGTAGAGAGAGAACAAGATGCAAAAAAAAGTGACCCAGCTCAAATTCTGCGATATATCGGGCATGACGGTCCGACTACACCCTTTCGGGCCGCACCGATCAAGTGTGAGGGAGGGCGAATAAAAAAAATCGCCCCCCTTTTGTCCCCTCCTCCGATGTATGTGGGTCGGGTGGTCGTGGATAAGACTCCCGTGATCGAATGCCATCGTTTCACGCTGGGAGAGCGGAGAGAAAGAGCTCGGAAAGAAAATGTCTTTGAGTTAGCCTACTCCACTGACATTGCTCCGTTAGGAAGTGCGGGCCAGCCCTCGAAAAGAAGTCATTCATTCGGAAACCTTCGATCATAATTCCCCAGGGAAGGGGCTCACTCGAAGGTTAGAGGTAGACTTAAGACGATTCCTACGCCTCGCGTGGACTCCGTCTTGCTCGCCATAAATTAACTCCTTTTACATAACCAAGAGGAATATTTTTGGCCAGATGAGAATAATGGAAAAGAGGTTAGAAATTTCCAGCGGGATTTCAAAATAATAGAAGCGTTATTCCGCTGTTTCAGCGCTTCAAATCTTCAGTAAACTACTTTATTTTCCATCTTTTCTTAAACAGGAAATGATTTAGAAATTACTACATACCCTGAAATATACATATGTAGGTTTTCAATGAGGTAAGAATTTAGAAATACTATGATATGAAATAATATAAATGTTAATTTACCCGACAAAGGCTTAAGTGCCGTTTTCGATTTTATTTTTCCACCGAAGTGCTCACAAGTTCATGCCATCGATCTCCACATATCACTTCGTGGTGTGTTCGCTTGTCTCTGCTCTGAACAGCGGAAAATTTTATTTAACGCGCTCATATAAGCCAGTGAACTAGTTTTCGTGTTATTGAAAACTATCTGCTAAAAGAACTGAGGGTATTATTATCTCAATATGATATTTGCCATTCCAGATAGCCAGCAGGACAGGTTAGTCTCCCGAAAGTGAGAGGCTAGCGTCAACGGAATTATTTAAAATGTTTGAAGCTGAAAATTGTTGAAATATGTATGTAAAATCCCTCTCTGGTATCAAGGCTGCTCCACAAAGATAAAATACGGCAAGTTACAATCCTTTAGCTCCAGCCCTCGCCGCAACAACGCTATCTTTGACAGAGGGGAACTCCATTGTTGAATAAAGTGAGTACTGCGCATTACAGTCCGTGTGGATAAAGACTACTGAGGTGCACTCGGCAAATACTTGAAAATATTCGGTTGTTACATGAGTTTTTAAAATTAAGGCTGTTTGGGCAGAACATGAATGGGTTGGTAGTTCAGTACACGTTGGCATTCCTCTAATATCGACCGGGTATCTCCAATGATCGGCGGCCAATCGGTTTTCGAACGGCCCCGGATCACATTCCGGAAATAAATTTTGCTCTGTCGCGTAATGGAATTGCTTGAATATTGTTTACTGTACTACTTGACCTCAACCTCTGGAATGTTTCAAAAACTCCATTACTTTTTCTTATTTTCTCCTTTAATCTTGCTAGTATTTCAGGAAATGACACCGATAGTTTCCAACTTTTTTCCAAATGATACGAAGGTTCTGCGCTGGAGATTCATCTCGAGGCGTTGGCAGCATATGCCACTCTGTAGCAGGTTGACTTCTGAGAACTAAAAATTTATTCCTTTTCCGTACCACCCTCCTGACCCTTCGGGCCACGTATACGGGGTCGGCGGGGCTCTTTGGTCAGTCGTCGCCAATGTCTCGAGGATTGTTACGTCGGCCGCTTCCAAAGCGTGTCCATCGGTATCGCCGAGCGGCGACGCATTGATTCGACCTTCGATTCTCGGCGTATAGAGATATAGTTTCCATTTTAAACTTCCCTCTAGTTTTCGCAATCGCGAGATACGATATGTCTATCTATACGAGATATCACCCCCCGGACCAGCAAGACGGACACCACCAGGCGATGGATTTGGCATAAGTCTGAGCGAGAGGGGATTAAAGGCAGACTCGTGCGTGTGGTCACAACCGTCTTGGTTTGGCTGATTACGTCCACGTTCAATTAGTCCTTTCATGATTGCTCTCCGAGCACATTCGTGACGCATGCGCTGCCTATTTTAAGCGAAGATGAAACGAGGGGAGAGGAAAAATACCGAGTATGTCGACAAATTTTATCAACGTTGGTAGAATTATTAATACGAAAAATTAAATGATATGACTGGTCGCTCACTGGCATTTGTTTTGTTCCAGTTTGAGGCGCTCTATATGTTGGGCGTCACTCGAGTTCGGTTGAACCGTAGCGACCCAGTGTGGTTGCTAAGAGACTGCTATGGGGATGGGAGGCGGTTGGAGAGGGATGGGAGTGGGTGGGGAGGGGGGCAGAGGGAGAAATTGCAGTTCGTGGAGAGGAATTAGAGTAAATGGAGTAGAACAGAGCGGGCCTCACCTTCGAAGTGGGAGCACTATAAAAAGGAAACATCTGTGTGAGACCGATTGGAGTTAAAACGACGCGGACGGTCGTAAAAGAGGTTTTTACTCATTCATTTTATGTCGCAAAAAATATATCGGGGAATTGGAATCGCATTGCGAAACATCATTGTTGAAGGACTGTAAGGTAAACATTGACTTACAGGTACTTCTTTTGAGCGCGAAATAATGGGGTATTGTAAAAGTTCTGGAATGTGTGCTTCCTCGTGATCTTGAACGTTATGGGCAACAAGACTCAAAAGAGGTTGAATTATTCTCAGAGAAAATGTAATAAAAGTTTTTGTAATTATCTTTTGAAACTTATCAAGTGCTGATGATGTTTAAATTTGATTATTTACGGAGATTCATAAAGAATATTGGTTTTTAGATTAAAAATTCAAATTTCATTCTGTATTCATATGTATTTCTTCCCGTTTCTATCTTTCTCGTTGTACTCGCAAGTGTTCCGAAATTGTTGCTGCTAAATGTAGCCAAGGAGGAATCCCTCCCGACGCTTTGCTGTCGTCATTGTGAAGTACTACTCCGTAAAGTCACTCCTCGAGGACTTAATGTGTGTTTTAACCTCCAGGCTCTTTCGATTGTTCTCAACAAAAGAGATCCCCTCACAGCTATAAATTCTATCATAACGTCAATGTAGTACTCTGGTGACGTGCTTCTTAAATATTCTGCAACATTTACATGCTATGGATTCAAATTTTCTGTGCCAGGTGATTTTTGCGGAAGGAAGGGATTTTTCCCTCCCGAGGTCACTCACGGCTGGAGATTTCTCCACGGAGTAATTTCGCGTGACTGAAGTGTGAGCATGAGGTTGCAATACGAGCCGCCAGCCGTGGCCTCCAGCTACAGGCCGGTATTCGGAGGATTCGGTGTTCGATTCCCGGTCTCGTCGATTTCCGCGGAACGGACCTCCTCGCGAGTGTGCCGGCTGAACCAAGGCGTGTGTGTGTGTGTGGGTCCCAGGCGTCCGAGAAACCGCCCTCAAGCCGCGAGAGGGCATGCGAGTGTCGCGTGATGAGGGGCGGCCGCTGGGGTAACGGGTTAGCGCCAACCATCACTTGCTTTGGTGGCGACGAAGGATCCCACCGAGGGCCCCGATGATGCGCCAAAAACCCTATCTTATTCCCTTTATACAAAAAATGTGCGAATGTCAGATTTTGCATTGTTCCTGGGGTTTACCTTTGGGTAATATAAACCTAATATATGAATTATTCTGAAAGACCGTGCGATGTTCATTGGAACATCGCAAGGAATATATATATATATATATATATATATATATATATATATATATATATATATATATATATATATATATATATAGCATTTTGACGGCACAATAGAACACAAAAATATATATTGAGAACACGTAAAAGGGCACTCACATTTCAGGAGGTTTGCTTTCGGCCTTCTTCAGGACACACTGGCATACACACGTGAACCTGCATGGGGATAAATCTAAGATGGCTTAATGAAATACTACAAATAACAATCCTAAGTCATAAATTATTCATTTTGCTAGGATATACCGTTGCCAGAGGGAATTTTGAATTCTTTTTAGCATAATTTTTTTGTCAGATAATTACGGACATCGTTTTTCCATTTTCGTCTGAGAAGTGGGATAAATTAGCATTTTATTGTGATACGTGTACGTAGTGTCTCGAAAGTGGCATATGTTGAAGGTAATCATGAAATGGAAATTATACGCGTGTACTTAGAGCCGTGTCTTTTATATTCAAATCCGGGTGCATACAATACGTTACCCTGAGCAAAAATTTATTATTTAGGAGACAGTTAATTGTGATCTACTTGTTTGGTCATTGCCTACAATTTTCTTCATTTCATTGGCTCAGTCATTTTTATTATTGTATAAACTTTTATTACGTATTTGCTCATAGGTATGCTCATGTGATTTGTTCATGAAAATATACGAAAACGAAGGGGGAAAAGTTTTTCGTTTAACACAATTTCCAGCTTTTTGGAATTGAATAGCTTGTCTTGATGCCTGCTCAACCCCTGGACATTTCTGCGTTGATTGCAAAGACTAGTCCGGAGGTTTAGGAGGAGTGAATACACCATCAACGGCGGGTAGTTGGTATACCTGATTATTATACTCCTGTTTTCGTCACTGATGTGCCCATTAAATTAATATTTTCGTGTTTATTCTCCCATCGCCTCATGGCATTTCTATGTCGGGCATAGAATTATGCTGAACTATATTCTTTAGAGACTAGCAAGCTGTTTTATCTCCGCGTATTTTAATGGCAATGGTGCAGTAATGTAAAACTTCTGTGATCATTTAACATTTCACAAAATAGATTTCAAGACCATCTGGAATTGGAGTTGTGTGTGTAATTGTGGTATTGTCACCTGAACATTATGAGAATAAGGCTGCAGTTATTGCTACTGTACCCGTGACATCATCTATCAAGATTTTATTTCCGGTTTCTTTTTCTGTGTAAGACGTGCTCGTATTTTAGTGCTCGATGGATTTTTTGGAAAGATCCTCAGCGTTAAACCAAATTAATGTCCTGAAAGTTAATCCTAATAGTATTCAGTTGGTAATTCGTCATGTCAAAGCTTGTTATTGTGTCATGTCGACATTGGTGTTCAGTGTTAAATGTTATTCTTCATGTTTTGGCTATTTTGAATACTTGCATGTCGATGTCCGACGTCCCTACGTGTGTTGTCCATTTGGTAGATGAAGTAAACGTTTTGCTGTGTTGAAATGATACAATTGGATGCACATTAATTAGCACATAGTTGTTGTTTTCATTGTACGTGATATGTTTATTGTGACATTTTATGTAATATTTTAGAAGGTGGTGAGGAATATTTTGGGGGATTTTAATATGCATTTTTCATGTAATTGACCTTGGTCATTTTCTCTAGCCAACATTAAGAAGCGCTAAAATTATAAATGATTTCTAAATATATTTTTTTAATTTGAATCAATCGCCCTGCGTTTATTCAACTCATACCTAATTAATTGTGTTTGGACTCAATCGAATCCCTCTTCGAACCCTCATCCAACACCCCACCCCTGCCCGCATCGCATCCACCCCCGCCCCTCGAGTTCGCTTCCAGCCTGGCCGCTCTCTCCTCCATTCGTGCCATCCCTTGCCATCCCCCCGTGCCGCCCCCCTTCTCCAACCCCACCCCTGGCGTCCCACTAAGCGACCGTCCTGTCCTCTGCTCCTCGCAGTGCTAGCCATCTGACACCCTTTTCCCTCGGAGCCCTTGTTTCCCGTGGCGGCCCTTGGCGCCCTCGTTTCCTCGCCCCGATCCTTTCGTTCCCTCAGCATTCCCTCTCCTCCTCCCACTCTGCGCTCTCTGTCCCGTCCTCGACGACCGCCTTAACAGTTAGATCCCCTTCCCATTGCCCTTCCTGCTCCACCGATGATCGCTCTGTCACTCCTATCGGGACCTACATTTGATTCATCCGACCAAGTTTGCCTTTCCTCCATTTTGATTGTTTTTAAAATAATTTTCTCACTTGATTGTCGGAAGAGTTTGCGACCCTTTATGGCTCAATTAAAGTCAGTCACGAAATCACGCTGACAGACACACTTCAGATTCCGAAGTATGCCCAAGATTTGAGAATCGTTTGGTCTCTTTTGCAGTTGAGTCTAACATTTTTTTCGGTAACAAGGTAGAACGTGTCTGCTTAGATCGGCGTCATAGCGGTGTATTGATTGAATATTTGTTTAGTGTTATTAATGCGTTACTTGTTCAATTGATCTTCTTGTACTCAGCGCTTCTTATTTTTCTCCGTGGGTTCTTACGGGAAACTGAAAATTATTTTGATCTGGATTCCTATCAGTTTTTCCGGATATCGAAAGTTCGCTAGCTTCGGAAGGAAAGCAATGTGCGGACGAACTTCCATCGGAGTCCCCGCTCAGAAGTGGACAGGCAAATTAATTCATTTCCGCTCATTCAGTGACGATTACCATCGAGGTGTAGTGGTCTTCCCTGCCGCCTGCTCACCGGCCCTCGTCCGATTCCAGCGCCTCCCGTACTCCGATCCTCTCGACCACAGTTATTTTTAATCGAAAGGTTTAAGTAATCTTAAAGTTTTATACACACACAGCACCGTATGATCAAACGCACTATTTCACTCCCCAGCGACCGGCACGAAATGGGACCCTCAGTATGAATGAGCGTGGACCGCCATTGAAACGAAACCGTACCGTGGTAGAAACGCAGAGGTCTACGTATAAAGCTGTAGGGCCACCGCTGCCCACCTGCCGTCCCGTACATTGACGCCGTTAACCGCAATCGGACGAGAGTCGGCCGGTGTCCACTCGTACACGCCGTCACGTCCGCGGCCGATGTGCCAGGGCCCTCCCGCCTGGACTATTGAATGAGTAACGGTCGCCTCTCCCAGATCCCCCTTCCAAATTTCCCCTCTCCCATCCCTCCCACCCTCTTTTCCCTCTCTACTCCATCCCTACAAAAATTCTCCCAGATGTCAGCGGTGTCTTGCGCATTTCATCAACGCGACATGCGAAATTCGAACACCACCCCGTTAAGGCGGTTAGGCTTTTTGCGGTTTCAGACAGCATTCATTCGGCTTGGAATTGATGTCTCAATCATTTGTGCGACACTACATGTCCTCACCGCAATTGTCTGTCGAGCTCAGATCACTTCCGTAGTTTCACCGATTGTTAATTTCATTACGAGAAATGATTTTTCTGTAGCCCTTTTATTGCAAGAAGAAGATATAAATAAGTTTCGTGACATCATAAAGTTTCTTTAATAGCCATTTTGAACCAATGATTAATTTTTCGAATTATAATCTTTACAATCAACGCTCCTCATACGAGAAATGGATTTCTTGTATTGATTTATTTTTCCAAGCACTCAATTGTGTTCACTGTGGGTTAGTAATGAGTAGTAAAGGTGAAAATTCAATTGTAAATGTCCTGACGCGAACTAGGCACTGCCAACACCCCTCGGAATCGTGTGCAATCTCGTAGTCATAGATCGAAAATATCGATTCCGCGCTTCAAAGAGTTCATGTTAGCCGGCGAGTTCTAAAGCGACGGATAATTTTTAAATCATGAAAGAGAAGAAATAAATAACATGCGCGTTATGTTACTTCATTAAACGATTTCACCAGACATAACCAAAATTAACTGTCATCTGATTGTTCATTACATAACACTATGTAACAATTATCTCAGTTTTTTCATTTTACAGGTTTGTTTTTTGTTTTATTTCTCTCTTTTTCATCTTCCCCCAATCCACACTCCCGACACCGTAAAACTTCGTCGCAGCGATGTCTTTCAACCGAAACAAAAGAAGACCGATTAGCGATGGGATCTTTGGACGCGGGCGGGGATGGACCATTGTCTCGATTGCATTCCCCCGCTTCCCACTTTATTACTGGGAACATCTCTCTATCGGATCAAAAAAGACGGGCTCAGTAATGAAGTGCGAAGCGGCCGGGACAGATTCGTCGACCGTCGTGGACACGTAGCCACGGCGTCACCTCCCTGCGGAAGACGTGAGGAGTGTGCTCCAAGGACCGCACTGGTTCCATCCAATTTTTTTTTCGCTCCGCTCCGGACATTGAACAACAAAGGCATTTATTCCACTGCTCATTACTTTTATGTGTTTCTATAAGTGTTTTTATATGTTTTTTTATCTCTATGTTTGTGGAGTCCCGCACTTCTGGACGAACTATTCCAAGTTAGCCTTGTTATATGATTATTTGATTATTCGTTCGGCCATGCAACGTTGCTCCTTACATCTAATGCAGTAATCTGTGTGCCTAATTAGTTTAATATTTGATGTCCTTTTTGTGCTTGCTTGATCCGTATCTGAGTGGGTAACTTAGAAATTCATTGGTCGGCTACCGTAATACATTTATTTCACTTTTTTGGTGTGGTACTCAATGTTGCCATCCTCCGCTCATATTGCTTCAAATGTTTCCTCCCAAGTACGTTTTTCAATTATTGTATATGTCCGAATGTTTTTGTAAGTGTTAAATTAGGATTAATAAAACACCTTCGGATAATGAAATTTTTAAGTCTATCACAGAACTTTTATCCTCCCTATCAACTTCTTTGACTGAAAAAATAGTAACTTCATGATTCCACAGAAAATTTTTAGTACAATACGACCCGGGTTTCGAGGTTCAACGTTATCTTCAGGTGAGGTTCACTTAAAGTATCTGTAATAGGTCAATAATGAACTATTTTCTTCTTCTTCTTCTTGCAATTAGAAAAATATCTATTATAATGAACCAGTCTATAAACTCGAAACATCAAGTTGGAAGGTAATAAAGCTAACATTTGCATGCTATTTAAATGTAATATAAAACAGCTTTTTGACATTACCCGATAAGCAGATGACGAGTAAATATTCACGATTCGTCATGCCCAGATATTCTACGCACCTGAAGAAACATATTCAATATAATTCATTATAATGCAACAATTTCAGAGCGTAAAAATCATTCGCCTTGACTGGGACTCGAACCCAGATCCCTCAATATCCGGTCGAGTGCTTTAGCCACTTAAGTTACCGAGGCGTCCTCTTAAACTCTGAAATTTTGGGGCTTTTAAAGGAACTAGATGTTATGACGAAATACCGTACATACAATGTCACATGCATTCGTTTTCGTGCGCGAGGCGCCACTGTCCACGAGGTTAAAAGCCAACTTTAAACACGTATGGTGTTTTCCCTTTGACAAATTCCAAAGAAACTGCGGGAGATAATTCATTATACTTAAGCTGAAATGTTTTATCATAAAATCTAATTAGGGCGAGACTCAATAATGTAAGTACAATGGGCATCATTATTTGTTTCCCAACCACACTCCGTGTATAGAATCTTTTTAGGGCTCGAGGTCACCATCTGTCCACAGTAAGGTACCGGAAATCCATTGTGATACTAGATTGAAAGTTGAAGTGAAAATTATGTAGTTGAAAATAAGGGAAAAAAATATCAGTTTTTCCAACATTCTGGGATAATTGTTCAATAATGAAGAAGCTAAAGTATAAAAAGGCGTCTCTCTAGGGAGCACCACCCAATGCAGAATGCACCGAGCCGCCCTCCTTGTCAATAGAAGGGAGTGACTTGAGAGGTTGCGCCAGGGTGGCCGACGGTGCCCCGCCCGCCCATTTGCTCCAGCAGTCGTCTTAGGAGGATCGCGAACGACGCCGCGTCAACGAACTCGTCTGCACACGAGAGGAGTGCATTGTTGACTCTTCCTGGAGAAGATGGAGAGGCCGGAGTGGTGGGGGGTTCGATCCCGCGGCAGGCGCATCCAAATTTAGAATGCCTTCGTGCCTCCCCCTCCACTCACCCGTCGGCGCTCCTCTCCGTCTTCTTCAGGTCCCCCGCGGTTCCCCTCTTCTGGCGATTTCTGCGATCCGCTCACCTCCACACACACCGAGCGACCTAAAAATCTTTTCAATACACTTTCGTAAAAATTCTACTGCGACAGAGCCTCGCAGAATCACAGTTTTACTCTGGTACGTAAGTCTACGAAGAAAAATCCTCCCAAACCTTATTTCTGCTTCAAGTGTATGGAAACCTCACGAAGTTGGATTCATTGCCGAATTATATCGCATTCAGCGTAGAGGATCTAGATTTGTGAAACGTTATCATGATACCCCTAGTAGCGCATCCAAAATATTAGAGCAGCTAGGCTGGGAATGACTCAGGAAGCGAAGGTTAAGTTACAGATTGTAGCTCTGGCATAAAGTAGAAGGACGTCTCATTAGCAGTGATGTTGAGAATGTATTATTACCCCCGTTGCACAACGGTAGGAGAGATCATATCAATAAAATTAGAGAAATTAAGTGTTGAATAGATAGATTTAAGATGTAATTTTTTCCACGAAAAATAAGGGATCAGAATAACATTGTCCGACCGCGGTAGGGTCATATTCGGGTCAAATTTAATCTGGTGTATATTCAACCCCTGCCACACACCCTAGCGGTGGCTTGCAGAGTACTAAAATAAAGTAAAATATAATGAAAATTACTAAAACATTTAGGTATGTAGTTAGAGAGATGTGCTTTATTGATTGTGATTACGAACATTTTGAAAATATTTTTATCGAGCAAGATCTGCGAAGGTTTGAAAAATCTCAAGTAGCCATGAGAGGTGAGATTGTTTTCAATGATGGACCTCCAAAATTGCAGAGAATTATCTCCAACATGAGAATCAGTTTTGGTAGCTTGCCCTCCTTTTAGCTTCTCGGTAATATTTTAGCCTTCATTTTAAACAGGTTTTCTCAGGTTAAACTATAATTATAATGGTGTTTTATTTTTTCTCCTCTTAATAATAGTTTCCCTGGTATGCGCGGCTAGGTAAGAGGAAAAAATGGAAATTATTTCAGCATGTTATGAACCGCCCATGGGGCGTTTCGTCTCCATTCCACTAATTTGTCTGCCAACGGCGAATTTGCATGCGGCCTCGGACCACCGACCGTCCTCCACCTTTTCTCTGACTGGCCTTCATTGTGGCATATTGGTTTTGGAATTCAGGGTTTCCTCAATAAGCGCGCGATCTACACGGGTTTTAAAGTAGAAACTAACAAAATTGAAAAGCCCAGAAACATTAAAATGGAAATATTCAGTATAGTTGAGAAGTTAGTTAATTCCTATCAGAATTCTGAACTCCGATGATTTTACACGTAACTCTCGTTAGTGTTGATCAATTTATTCTCCGTAGGTTTCGGCAAGTTTTATTTCCTTAAACGTGACGAAATATTTCTATTTAGTTACAAAAGTAGCCAGCAATTAATGAAGAAGGTTGGGTAGCCAAGTTGGTGGCGTAACGGCGTACCAAGCCCATGGCCGCTCCTCTGACCTGAAAAATTTGTTTATTACTAGAATCACCTAATTT
Source organism: Hetaerina americana (assembly GCF_022747635.1). Taxonomy (NCBI): domain Eukaryota; kingdom Metazoa; phylum Arthropoda; class Insecta; order Odonata; family Calopterygidae; genus Hetaerina; species Hetaerina americana. Next base: position 92,729,677 of record NW_027286985.1, read on the forward strand.
ATTTATTTTGTTACTTAATAACGTTACATATTCTCAGCTCGTTGTCGGAGACGGGATTTGTTTCAAATTCTTTTCAGACTGAATTGCATGTATTTCACATCGTCCATTCAACTCATTCGCATCGCCCCGGATCGTTAAAGTAAATACCGTCGTTGCGTTTCCCTAAATTCTTGGAATTTGTCTCTCAGGATTGTCGGGTTCTGAAGTGTGGGCGGGCAGAATTTTACTTGGCGAGGGGGTGCAAAAGCGACGCTAAACTTCAGGATTCAAAACGGATTGCGGTGCAGCAGTCGAAGCGGCGGATTTGGGCCTCGAGCCACCATGCTGGGTCGTATAAGGCCGAAGAAGGGGGCGGGGAAAAAGGGGGGGGGTGTCAGAGAGGGGACGGCGGCGACCTATGACGTCCCAACTGCCTTCCGAATATGTGCACCACGAAGGGTTTCATGTATTCATGAGTTTATGTTAACACTGCGCCACATACCGACATGTATGAGTTTCCTCCTCCTCGGGTCCACATTGACATACTACCAGAAGTCAACGTTCACATCCGAGACTTAATCCGTTTAAGTTTTCTGTCCGGGACAGTAATCTGTACCTCTTAATAAAGATTACCTGCATACGTACCAAATTAAAGTAATTTTACTCGTGTATATTATTGCGCGGTTGCATAAGATGTCGTAACTGAGTTAAACATAATCATGATTACTACACGCCAATTGAAACATATATTCGTTGATTAATTCCAACCTAATTGGAGGCGTGATACGTCTGGTAATTGTTTTTTATCGTTAGGAGGCATATAACTACGAGGGTCATCCGGAAAGTAGTACCCGTTCGTGCCGCATGAAGTGCTGACGACGCGAGTAGCCGCTGGACGAGGTCAGATAGCTTCAGTGGCTTGTCTGCCTTCTCTGAGCCAAGTTGCGTGACGCTAGCATTGCCTGTGTTGTTTCTGTGATTGTTTACAATGTTTAAAAAAATTGAGAACGCCGCCAGTTGTGAAGTGAGGGCAGTGATTAAATTCCTCAATGCAAGAAACGTTCGCCCATGTGATATTCATCGCCAATTAAAGGAGGTGTATGGAGACAATGTAATGGACGAGTCGTCTGTTCGGCGGTGGTGTCGCAACTTCAACATGGGGAGGGGGAACACACACGACGATGAGCGTTCGGAGAGACCGTCTGTCATTACAGACCAACTGGTGAGCTCAGTTGACGAATTCGTGAGGAACGATCGGCGCGTCACAATTGATGACATCTGTGAGCATTTTCCCAATGTTTCTCGAACAATTGTTCATGAAATTGTTAAACACCATCTGCATTATGCAAATATTGGTGCAAGATGGGTCCCTCGCGTATCTCAATGAGCTGGCGGCGAAGGACTATGCAGCAGGAATACAGAAACTTGTCACACGTTATGACAAATGCCTTAATTTGCTTGGAGATTATGTTGAGAAGTAGTTTAAAGTATCCTCTTTCAAATAAAATTTTTTATGTTTGTTAATATTTACTTTTGTGTCTTTATTTCACGAACGGGTACTACTTTCCGGATGACCCTCGTATTTATGGCAAGCTAATAATAGCGTGTCTGTGAAAACTCATTGCTGTTATTTCACATTTATTCTTCTTAATAGCAATTATTCGCACGCTTCGCATATTTTTAACGTGTTTGTAGCATATTTGGAATGATATTTCATTCGGCAGACAGTTGACCCGATGAAAAAATACATGTATCGTATATAGTTACAGCCTTGGTGCTGGGCGACCTGTTTTGTTTTTGTGGATATTAAGATTGCAATAGACCTTTAATTATCTAATTAATTCGATTAAATACGTAAATTAGTTGCTGGATATGCGCTGGAACTTTAATCGTGTTTCCCAGAGGGAATCAAATTGTTACGATTGTGTGTTTCATCAGAGGGACGATCGTGAATCTTGAGATTCGGCGCTAGGACTATTGGGGGAATCGCCCTATTTTGGAGATTCCGTCTCTCGACAGAGCGCGATCTTATTTCGCTCGGCATCGCCGCCCCCCCCCCTCCCTGTCCCCCCATTTCCCTTCCCCCCGTCACCTCGGCGTCTCCCGAGGAACGACGGCTGAGGAAGTCCACGTCGTGGCGCTCCCCTTTATCTCCCCCCCGTATGGACGCCCCTTCGAGTGTTGCATAATTTAAGAACCCCACGGGAGCGGCTGATGGGGAGATAGGGGTGGCGCCCTCAAGCGGAATCCGCTCGCAGGGGGCACGCTCAGGACGGATGGGCCGCTTCTGGGTGCGGTGGGGTGGTGTTTGAAGAGGCTCGCCTCATGTGAGCCTCTCAGCGGTTGCTCGTTAGGGGAAACCATCGCCCCCTACTTCCGATTGCCTATTATCCAGCCGTCTGCGTGAATGAATCCAGAATATCGAGATGGGATCCCTCCCCCTGAAACTGAAAGGTCCCCCCAACTTCAGTCTGAAGTGCGCACCATGGCTGAAGTTGGATTCGTAGATACCTTCTCCAAACTCAGGATACGGTTTCGTTAAATTGCCGACCCCTTGGCGTATTTCGTTGTGAGTATGCTAATGCGGAGGTTTGGTTTCTCTCCACCCTTCTTGTGCATTCCTTCTCTCCCTTAAGACCTCACCTGTTGTTTGCCTAACCTCTGCTAGCCACTGCTGCTACGATTTGATTCCGTTTCCAGTCTCTTCGTCAATTTATTTCTTTGCTATGATAACGAAGTGTTCGTAGATTCTTTTCGCTCATTTTTCAAGTTCACGCCGTGTATAGGCTATTCAGTTGGTACGCTAGTGATCGTGCCCATTACATTTGTTGTGGATCTTGACTCGACGATATCTCGTTCTTACTTCCAAAATTATTTTCATTGACTCAGGACTGAAACTTTCCACGTTACTGTTTGCAAACTCAGATATCTATCTATGTCTCTAAGAATCCTTGCTTTATTTTTAGTTCCAATGTTCGTGTAGATATTGAGCGAACTTGTATCCAGGAATAAGAGCTACATTCTGTGGAGTTTAATTTTTCTGGTACAGAGTGAAATTTCCAGTCAACGCTCTGATTCTATTTTTCCTTGTTTTTTCTACATAAATATATTAAATTATTATGTAAAACCACCTTTAACCGTGATATATTTGACATAAGTCTTTAAAATTAAATATTTTAAGTTCTCAGATAAATCAGCTTTTTACTAAAGCCTGATTTAACAAGAGTAGAATTAAAGTAATATTATGGGAAGCCAATTTGATCCGTGCATAAAATATTTAGAATAATCCAAGCCTTTAATAACCGTTTTCGTTACTTTTAGATCACGTACTCCCAAATGCCTACTTCCAAGACGCTTGTCACTGGAGATTGAACTTGGATGAATGATGATTGCGAAAGTGAGCGCTGCCCTCATCTGCGCGGGTGACGGGCGATCGACTGTCGGGGTTTGGAGGGGGCATCGCCCCACTCGCACCAGTCCATTCTCGCAAAAATCCTATTTGAAGAAAATCTGCTCTCTTGCGCCAGGATTATTATTGGGAGAAAAGTATGATTCCATCTTCCGTGCAAGAAACCTTGATTTTAGCCTCACAGAAACGAGAACTGGCCTGTACTGAAATTTATAACATCCATCCATCTCTTCACCTGCGGTTACGCTTTCACTAACTGCTTATTCTTTAAAACTACTCGTATTTTTGTATTTTTTCTGATGTTTTTAGCAGTGCTATAAAATAAAAAAAATCGGAATTTTCCCTGGACTTAGTAACGACATATTCAATTTTGCTCACCTGAACCATGGCTAGGATTATTGTTAATCGTGGGGAAAATTTGTGTCAACTTAACATAGCTTCCTTGGTTCTCCACAAACTAAGGCTGCAAAAATTGTGAGGAGATCTCTAGGTGAAGTGTGAAGATGTGATCGGAATTGAAAGTGACACTTTGCTCCCAGGAAATTGTAATTTCTCACTCGATAATTGCTTCCCAGCGATGCAAGTTTTAAGATTTTTTCCATAAGAATGAATATTTAAGCCGATGAAAGTTTTCCCCAAAGTTAGCAGAAGATGTTTAAATATTAAGAAATGACTTCTTAAAATGAAAACATAAAGGGTAATTTCCCTTCTTTTTATTTCTCTTATGTCCGATGGAGATATTCTCGATTTCTCGGGGGGCATGTTCGTTTTCGCGATAAAAATGGTTCTCGTTCTATTGTGTAACGCCGGTGAACAACCACACATGGTCCTCCACTCATATAAACCATGATTCGCAAGTATTTATTTCCAATACGGATGCAAACATCCCATGTAGAGAGGAAATGAGATTTCTTCCCTTTTACCGCATAGTTAGCATATTTTAGATTTTCCATGGAGCGGTGATGTCAGTAGTTCAGGTGAATACGTCTATTTGTGGAATATGGCTGGAGTTTATTAACTCCTTCACTGATTTGTGTGATTCAATTTGCATTAACTGTCCATTGCTAAAGTGGTTTTAGTGAAAATATTGCACGTCTAACAAGATGTTCGGAGTCGTCCCTCCGCCGTTCACTTCACTTGAATGTTTCTCCATTTTGCAACTCTTCTCTCGCCCTTGACATTGTTGCCCAACACAAAACGGCCGAAATTTACACATTCCGGAAATATGCTGCGAATATTTGACGCATCCTCGAATTCACTCTCGCTCTTTTCTTATCTCTCCGGTTAGTGAGCGCCTTGGTGGATTTTGTAATCTTTTATCTTTGTCATGATCCTTAGGTAATTTTAGATCTTAAGTTTCCATGTTGCCTTCGGGCTGGAAGGAAAACAAAGTGTTAAGTCTCTCTTTAATTTTTCGCGTTCATGTATAGTATTTTTTGTGGTGCTGGTTATTTTCATAATAATTCTCTAAGTGGTCATTGAGGAAACCATTGTCACTGGTGTCCAATATTGTTTTAATTTAGTGAGCTGTACGTCACAAGTCCTCTCAAACAGTCGTGAACATCAAATTTTCAAAATTTACCTTGTGAAAATCAGGACGTAAGGTAATAAGTATTTTAGCGAAATGATTGTCAGCATAGTATTAATCGTAATCGTATAAAGGAACTACTGGGACTTAAGAATTGAATTGCAAATTTGAGGAGCATACCCTAGTGAGTAAATACGTTAAGATATCATCGCGTAACCACCCAAACATTGTCTAATAGTGATCAAAGTCGTGCTGTTGCCGATATGGCTTCAAAGGAGTCAGCTTTAATAAATGATGCTCTCTTATTGGCTTTTCCGAATGTGCTCGGCTTTCCACCCTACTCTCCCCCAAACCCTCCGAACAATCTCCCGATAGCCTTCCCCTCACCCCGCCGTTTCCCTGGCTCTAACCCATTTCTTTGGTCGCTCGTGTCCCTCGCGAGATAGCCCACATATGGGTTCTTGAATCGTTTAAACATCCCGCACTTAATATCACCCACTAAAATTATCCAAAAGCCGTCAACCGCTTTCACGCCAACTCTTTCGTCCCTTCATCTCACCTCCTCTGACCAACACGACTCCCCCAAATATATTCCCTTCACTCTTGCCACGAGGACGGCATTCTAAAGATGACGGCCTGCCCATCGTAACGTCAAACATTCATGAGTGTCCTTTCTTAATATTTTTGTGTTTCGTTAAGTGTAAAACTAACGTACACACGCCCAGTATCCTCCACCACCGCAGTTATAAGCCTGAACGTTGGTTTGATGGGTGATGTTTAGTACTAACTACCCAATACTAAGCTCAACAGCGCGTAAAATACACACCTCAGGGCAGGGGGGCCAGTTCCTTTCACTGTGCCGGTTATGGTTTCCAAGGAAGATCTAGTCCCCGAAAAATCACACAGCTAGGATGAATCTGAGGGTGCCTAGAGGCGTGCCCGGGCATCGAACCAGGGTTCTGTAAGATGTCTTCGAGTGAACTTGTCGATGGTATTCACCATATGTTAATTTATTTAGTTGAAGGTCAAAAGTTCTCTCAAACAGTTGCTAACATAGCGTTTAGTAGATGGCATCATTTGAAAATTAGGAAGGGAAGTAACGCGTGTTTTAGTGCAATAATTGACATTATAGGGAGGGGCATACATTTGGCATCACTACATTTTCCACGCGAAGCCAAATCGATGCCTCCACCACGTAGTAATCAAGTCCCTCCTAGAATTTACAAGCAGCATTTCGGTGAGAGCCCGTGAGATCGCCTCCATCTGGCTTGTGTTGCATATTTTTAAATATTTTGCCTCTTTGGATGTCTTGATTTCGAGCAAAGTGACGCCCATCAGTAATTCCCATCGTTTTAGATTTATCGCTTCCGGGGATCCGAGGCAAGTAGGGAAGCGAGGGTTTCGACGGGATATTGCTTAACCGGTGGTCTTCCCTGATCTCCGGAGAGGTTATCTCCTCCGACACGAGTGCGCATCCCCCGTGGAGTTCTCATTTTTTTTTGTTTGCGACACACTCGAATCCACGTTTCGTTTCTCTTTTGTTTGTTCGAATAAAAATGAAGGTTGGAGGGAAAGAATTAATTCTTCGAGGCGCCAGTAAAGGCACCGATGGGGCGTATTTTGAGTTTTCATCATTTTCATCCCCATTATTATTATTATGCATCCTCTTTGTGTCTCGTGGACGGACGGAGCGCAACCTCTCGCCGTTCGTCCTCCTTCCGCCCCGCGAGTCGTCTCTCCTGAGCGAGTGGTGCGTGGAGGGAAGAGGGGCGTTGAAAGGAAGAGACGGCCGCATTATGGGTGCGTTTTGGAGCGAGGGGGGTTGACGCATTCATTCATTGCGTCGAAGGTTGAAGGGTCGCCTTGCGTCGATTCAAGAGGGACGAAGAAAGGATGGTTGCCTGGATACCCGGGCGGGGAAGTGCTGCCAACCCGCAAGTTTTGGCTTGGGGTGTATACCAGGGATGTAATTTATCCCTCCCAAAATTATTTAACGACTATATTTTAATTTCTCTGCTAATAGTGATAATTCACTCCCACGTGTTGGTCGTTATCTTCGTCATTTCTGTCGTCTCGTCACCGGCGCATCCCATTAGTGCCGTTGGGTGGCACTTTCTCCCTTGAGCTCTCTTCGCGCAGTGGGCAAATGAAACCCTATGGAAAACGGAAATGAGAGTCATCTCTTGATTTTGCCTCCATTAAGCGTTTCTTTTGGTTGCGTAAATGAAATATTAAAAAAAATTCTGATTGTTAAATTTAAACTATGCTGATGTTTAGGATGCGTATAAAAAATATTAAAAAGTAGTTGAATTTCAATCAGGATTTTTTTTAATTCTCTAAAACGAAAGAATTGATGTTACCGAATGAAATTTTTTTCATTAGTTTTCCCAATTTGAGTTTATTACTTGTCCTTTAAAAAAAAATGTTTTTCCATTATCGTATTTTTTAAAGATGAGTACTATAATTTATTTTCGGGGCAAATATTTTCATTTTTATTAGCAAATGCCTCAAAAGTCATCTAGTTGATTACTGAAGCATCAACTTCGATTTAAACTGATGTAATCCATCCGCAGTTGAGTATCTTTGGTATACATTCCTGAAAAATGGTTGCGTTCAAGCGCAAAAGCAACGACAGAGAAATTTGAGACATTTTGGTTACTTTGGAGTCCTCATCATCCAGGATAATAGGTCTCGGTAATTACCACGCAGCAGTCAGCATTTGTCCTCGAGTACGTCCGAATCGGTTTCTTCTCGGCGTGGAGAATGCAAAGTCCGAGGCTCGAAGCAAAGGGCGGAGTGGGGAGGCGAGCCCCTCCAGGGGTCTGCAGACGTGCACTTGTGTGTTCCCCCGGGGCGCACGTATCCCAGGGGCAGCAGACCTCTCAGCCACCCGTACAACTCTCAACAACCGACCGACCCTCTCTCGCTCAGTCGTAGCCGTGGATATCGTGGCTTAACGGCGGCGATGAGGGTGGGGCCTGACCCTATGGTGTCAGGGGTGGCGGTGGGAGTGCATGGCCATTGTCTCTGCACGGCCCCTGCCTCCTTCCTTCGCCCCCACCAACCCCCCCTTCGCCCTCCCCTTCCGCGGACTTCGCACCCGCCTCGGGGTTGTCACTATTTCGACGGGGTTGACATTAAAAACATTATTCGCCCCTTCAATTTTCCCACACTCTTCATTCTATTCATTCTCTCTCTCTCCAACCCCCCTCTCGTCTTTTTTACCGATCCCATCGCCAGCCAACGCGTCCGCTCTCTCAAAAGAACCGCTCTCCCTCCTCCTCTCCCCCCCCACCCTCGCCTCCAGTTGCATCGGGAGGGGGAATGGTGATGAGGGAGCGAGGGTGAGGGGTTGGTTGTATTTCGTCCCCAGTCTTCATCTCTAGCGCAGTGCCATCATGGGAAGGAAGGTTGCTGGCGCTTAGATGCCTCATTCCGTTAGAGATTCTCGGTGATTTCGATATTCGTCATCTTCTCCGAGACAATGACCCCTGGAATGTTGTTTTGACCCTTTAAATCGAAACCCACTCGGGTGCCACATGTCAATCCATCGAAGGAGTCAATGGAACTTTCGTAAAATGTCAGTGCACGGCAGTAAAGATAGGACAAGAGAGTCTATCACAGTGAACTTTGGATAACGTAGCATAGAATTCAAATGTTTAAAGTAGAACTTTGCTATGAACGAAGAATGAGTAAGACGAATTAAGATTGATATTTTATTTATATTGTTTCGCACTGTCTCTTTGACATTGCCTTGTGCGCATGGCATATCTATTAACTTAATTTTTCCCTTACCTTCTCCTGAATTTTTTCAAAAACTGCCCTAAATTATAGTCTCGTTTGAAGAGATATGCATTCATTATTATTGATTCGTGTGTACCCATGCGTTAAACGTCATTAAGCCAGAAATATTCAGAGTAGTAAAAATAAATTTTTGGGAGTGTGTAAGCGTATTTTTATTCCGTATTTGTTCTCTTTTAAAATGAATATCCGAACGTTTTCGAATCTTTCCATTTTGTGACGAAAATGAAAAAAAAGCTGCTCGCAAATTTACCCGAAACACGACGAAAGTTTTCACCTAACCGAACTGTCAAGTGCCATAGAGTTAAGTCAAACCTATCCGTAAAAAATAAAACATCCCTTCATCCCATCGCGCCCTCTCATTATCCTTCGTCGTACCATGGTCTACCAAGTGGTGCGGTAGGGAGAAATGCTGCCCTGGCCACTAGCTTCCCTGGAGCGGGGCCCAAGTGCCCTTACATGCCTGGAAGTGCCATTTGGCTGCATGCATTTCATATTTGTAAATGCCGCTTGTATTATCTTTGTTGCCATACGAAGTTTATCACATTGTCCACCTCCTGCCAGCGTCATTAGTAATGGTATTCGTTTTCCCTTTTTTATATTCTATCGTCGAGTTTCTTCGCTGGGTTTTGCTTCGTGTATGTTGGGGAGGCAGTGGTATTCTGATCCTTGAATGGGGTGCTACGTGGGGAACACTTCAAGTGGAGTATGCCGTCCGTCAGATAGGACGTTAAACTGTACGACCACTTGGCGCCTTTCGTTAACAGTAGGCTGGTGCCGACGCCGGGTTTCTCTCCACCCTTCCTCTTTTCCCATCCATCCCTAATTGGCGCAAATGACCTTAGCTGTCGGCCGCCTTCCCTAACAACTACTACTACTGCTGTTCTACTCTAATCGTAATGTTACATAATTCCGAAGAATTGATTCGGTTTGGTCACTTTTATTAGTGATTGCTTTCGTCGAAGGATTTTTAGTGTTGTGCCTCTTGAATCCTTGGTTGGGAATAAAAGGTAGAAATTACCAGTTACATTCCTTCCTTGCGGAAATATGGACCTTTAGTGCGGATATATGACCAGCTGAGTCGACTTCATGTTCAATTTTGTAGCCATTCATTTTACTATTGCACATCGAAGGACAATCGATCCGCAGAACATACCACATCTCTATTTCTGTCTGCGTGGTTTCGTAACTCCTAGGTCTTAAATAATGTGTCCGCGTGGGACCGTCCTAGAGGCCGGAGACGTCACGCCAAAACTCCTCGGTAGCGTTTGATTGCTGCTTCCTTGCGTTATCCCGCCCTTTGACCTGACCGGGGACTCGAAATGGGCATGAGTTATCAGAAAATGCGGAGGGAGAGTAAATGATGGGGTAAACGATGAGAAACGGTACTCGTGGTCAAAAGAGGAGGCTGGGGTGGTGGAATCGAAGGCTTATGCAGCTCCGCGTTTGGGTAACGTTCATTAGCGTCCTCATTTATACATATAAATTAGCGTCCCTCGCTATTCCACTCCTTAGCGGCGACCAATGACGCGAGGGCCCACAGTTGGCCACGAATGCAGCTTCGCTTCCTGTCTCGGTTCAAAAGTTGTCGCTTCTAAAGTTTCTTGCTGGCCCCAAGGGGAAACCCTACCCCATCCGCTCGAAAAGTGCTGTAGAAATTTTCGCGGACCTTTTTTTTTATTCCCGCAAAAGATTCGCATTTCGGAGGGAACGGGTTTGTAACGGAACATATTCGAAAGTCCCTTCGCACCGTGGGTCGTCGAGAGCCGAAGTATATATAATGATGATGCCGTCTCCTCGCTTTTATGGCCATCAATTTTGCGAGCGTCTCGATGGCGCACGGGCCCCTGCAGACGTTCGGCGCGGAGGGCAACATTCCTCCCGACCAGCTTCTACGCGCTCGGATATGCTGCTCTCCGAATTGTAATTTTTTCGAATTCAAATCTATTATCGGCGCAGGTGTCGAAACATTATGGGACTTCATGTGTCATAACCAATCCTAAATGGTATCGTCAAAGTGGGGTTCAACAGTGTAGGTATTTAAACTATTTTGCTCCGTTCAGGCATTCTTGTTTCAATGTTTATTGCCAATGAAATCTGATCCCTGAAAGCATTATCCGAAGCGTTTTTATCTCAAGGATTTCTCCACGGAGGTCCTGGGTGAGGGCCGTGTTCTTCACTCTTGAGGTTCCAGTTTGTATCGTAAACATTGTGACCCTCCTATGGAATAAGCCGGATGTGCATGAAATAATATCACACGATATAATGAAACACGTATTTGGTCAGTCGGAGAGGATATTCCCAATGATCTTGAAGCGGTGTGGACTTTTTAAAAGTCCAATTCCAGGGATAAAGCTTTCTCTTATCTTAAATGTGGTATGCATATCTGTAAGAAAAAATCACTCTGTCCCCTGATAAAAATCAACTAATTATCACCTGAATTTAGCTAAAATGCCCTACGTTGTATGAGAAACTACATTACGACATTTCGGCAACTGCTTTCTTTCATCATTTCTGAATATGTTATGCGTCATAACTTTAAAGCACTTTGCCGATTTCGGGGGAGCGATTCCCGATTTCCATCTCGCGTCCCTGTTCTCCAACTGGCCGGAAAAGACTTGCATGTCATCGCTTGGCTCTTTAAGCATGGTTCTCTTCGGGAATCCACTTTGTAATTCGTGCCGCGAGTCCACGAAGATAATTCGTGGTGTAAGGCAATCGGAAGTTTCTCCCGTATCGTGTTCATCGGACGGACATGGAACTTAGGTGAAACTGGAATCTATTTCGAAAAATCTCATTTCACGAGATGCTTGCGTGCCCTCGTCGAGGTCCGCGGCTCAGAAGAGGGGGAGAGCGCGAGTCCCCTTCAAAGGGTTCTCCCTTGGCCGCTAAAGGCCGTGATACGAGGAAATCGTAAATAGATAAACAGACCATCAGTTTTATGTGACACGATATCGGGCGGAGTGCGGACAGCTTTTCTTCCGTGCACCCTTCGTGGAATCCTGGGAAACGCCAGTTCGTGTGTTCCCGATCGCAGGGTTGCACTTTAAAAGCGTCAGAATTACACTTCGTTTGGGGAGTGATATAATCGCTTTTTCACTATCTTCCACCCACTGATATTTCACGAGGACATCGCATTTTAAGAGATATCCTGTGCGAAACTCATCCATTGCATTTGCCCAGCCTACTTTTTTTTACGTGGCTATGACCAGCAATCTACAGGATATGTCAGTGGAAAACGACAAGTTCCAGAATAGGAAAAGAGTATGTATGCTTAGGTATATATACAAGGTATATACATATATATATAAATATATATATATATATATATATATATATAAGGAACACATAAAAGACGAACACAGGTTAGGTGGGGAAGGCGGAATCGAGCAGATCACAAGTGAAAAAATATTTCCGGGACCGGGACTTAAACCACAGATCTTTCTACTTTCCGGGTTAGAGAATCAGCCCGGAGTTTTGAGTGAGTACGCCGTCCGTTGGAAGCTGCGGACCCCTTGGCGCCTTTCGCTAAGATTAGACAGATGTAGACGCCGGGTTTCTCTTCACTATTCCTCCTTTCCAATCCATCCCTAATGGTGCAAATGACCTCAGCTTTCGGTTGCCTCCCGTGTACTACTACCAGCTATCTAGCATCCCGTTAAACGCTCTCTAGGTGACTTTTGGATAATGTATCAATAAATTGAAAATTTTATTTTTTTGCCCTTCTCTGACTGCGAATTTATTCTAGCACACGGTGCGGTGGCCTTCACAAATTTTGCGAGCAGAAGGTAATCTAAAGAGCGTTTGTGTATTGTGTTTAACAAATAGATAAATCCATGTAGTTATGGGGAAAATCTCAAAATATCTTGATCTAAAAAGCATCTCTTTGCCACAATTTCAACCTGTATAGACTTAATTTGATGTAGTTTCTAGGAGAAACACGGATCGTGCTACTTCGATGATGAAATTAATTGGCAATCACTAGGATAAAAGTTCTTCGCGTGGCATTGCTCGATCTAAAGGAGTGTCATCGTCTACTGATGAAATAACAAATTGTAATTATCTTCAACGCGATGGTATTCGAAGTGGATACCATTGTTCATTCAATATCGCCTCTCTTGTCAGGCTGATGTCGTGGCGTGCACCCAATTCGTCGTCTCGGGCGGGGATCGGCTCTGCGCTCGCGTCTGGAAATAGCAGCGGCGGCGGCTTCGGGACTTTTTTAATTGCCGTCAATTGTTTTGACCTCTCCACTCGCCCGTCACATCTTGCATTGATGCTGCCTCAGTCTGCATCCTTGGAGTTGCCTTTCCACACACTCACGGCTCATGCAAACTCTCGGCCGTAAAACGTACCTCTCTCTCTCTCTCTCCCTGTTTTCTGTTCTTGCTCGTTATCCTTTATGATATGCCGCCGTTCTTTGTGATGACGCTGCTACACGCATAATTATCAATACAACACCCTGGGTTTCAAAAACCCCCGCTATGCTTGCAATACTAACTCGTTGTCAACGTACTACTGCGTGCCACTCCTTTCCACCTCACCAGTATCCCTGATTTACGTAGTCTCAGGTAGCAGTCGTTCGTGAAAGTGACTCTGTGTTTTTGATGATACTTGAGACAGTGCGTGATTCATGAGTATCATTAATCATCACTTTCCATGTGATCTCGTGCATATATTGGCACCTTTTTAAATGTGAAACCATGATTCAGCTACTTAGTTAATTAATGATTTTCAAAATGCAATTCGTCGGATCAACAATGATTCAATATTTAGATTTTTTGCCTGGTTGGCATATGAAAATTTAAGGTCATGAAAGTATACGATAGGTGTATAATCTGCTTTCAAAACTTTATCATAAAATCAGGTTAATTTTCACACTTAATTTAAAAAATCTGATTTTAGCGCAGTGTTATTCTCAAGACAGTCTTTTCGATGGAATTTTGAAGCCATGGACGGTTTAAATTAAATCGTTATGAGTTATCTCTCTTGTATATACATACATATGATCTTGAATTAAGCAGGTACTAATTGGCAAATAGGTGCTGGATACATACCATGCGTATAAATGGTGTTTTTCGTAAGAACTGATTATTGAATGTTCAAAAATATTCTTGAAGTTTCATTTGATATTAGGATTGTCATTATGAAGGGCAGACGACAAACCTCGAGACAGACCTCGACGTTTTTATGACACAGATACTTCAAGTGTCATTTTTCTTAAATCGTCTTCAAAGTGATGAAGGCAATTATATAGTACGAAAGGCCAAAACATGACGCGAGTCAACAGAGGACGTTTCTGTTGAAACGACATTTTGATTTTGAGCGCACGACTTGGGAATAGATTCATTGGTGTCAGGCGAAATCCTTCATGATTTTCTCAAAAAAGGAAATGCAGTGGCAACGTTCCGCATATATTTTTGTTTTCCTCGACTGGTTTTGACACGAGGTATCAAACTGATATGACACTGGTCTGGCCATCATCAGACCAGTTTCGATACGAGGTATGCATAATCGCTTGGTTGAACGTTTTTCGGAAGACAGGTGTCGCCACTGTTAATTTATGATCGAGGAAATAATCGAAGTCTCGAGGAAGAATCGAAATCGAAGGTAGGACAACATTGGCTAAAGACTAGGGAGACCATGTTGAATAGTTACATCCAAGACTTTTTCCCTCTTGGACAATAAGCCACTACTGCACGATACGTAAGTTACGTATATGCTCATGATTGAATACGTATCTCCTCTCTGCAGAATGAACTATCTACATTTTCACGCCCGGTGCCATCACACTCCCTACCACACACCCTGACGTTGCGTTGCGGGGCGGTGTATAGAATTAGAATCGTTGTAACTCATTAATTTGGTACAAGGAACCAGTTATATAAAAAAAATGACAACTATTGATTTTGACCAATATTTTAATCTGACAATCATATACGCACCTCATTTATCAAATCAATAAAAAATCATTGACCTTTTGTGATGATTGTAGCCATTTGGTTTGATACCCAACGCTTTAAAAGCTGAATTATTACTGACGGTATGACAAATGGGTGTTCATGTCATTATATATTTGATGCATTTCAATGCTTAAGTCATGGATATTATATTTACTGATTGGTACCTAGAATTACTGTTTGGATGACTAGGTTATTTGATAGCTTTTTTCTACTATCGATATATTCTGCATTTAATCGGAAGGTATAATAAGATTAATGTTGTTAGGTGTAGCTTTGTGGAAACACTGAATTATAGAGGAATACTAAGTAAAATTTGTTGAGTTTTTTAAGCAAAACTTATAGAAACTTGACTGCAAAACTGTGATGCGTATGTACCTGATGGTGCCAGCGAAACTGTTGTGTGAAACTAAAAAAATTTTATTTATTATTTTTTAAGTGGTATTCACAGAGTTGCAGTTTTATTTCCTTAATGGATTAGTACTCCAGAGCCAAACCTGAAATTGCGAATGTTTCCAAAATATTAGTGTACGATCTTAACTGAGAAAGGACAACACTTTATCTTTAGTAAACCTACGACTATGTGCGATTGTACATTTTTCCTATAAATTTCAATTATAATCTATATACTGTATGTAAAGTTTACTTCTCCCAAATCTCTTTCTGAAAATACTTTCAACCAAATGTTATTGCTTAGTGAACTGTCTGGTTAAATTTTGAAATATAGTATTTATGATATTTATTATTGATATAAAGAAATAATAATATAAATCGACCTTTAATTTTATTACAGATATTATTTTTAGTTGCTCTTTTCTAAAATTCTACCTACTATTTTTTTAATTTATGACAATCCTATGCGCCCCTTATTCGGTGACATGACATGGTTTCAAGACTACTGGCATTTTGTAGGTAATAATTATTGCCATTCTATAGTAATTTGATTCATATCTCATCGAAGAATATATTTCCTCAATCTAATAAATCAATAATCTCTCTGGTTTGTTCATGTTTACTATTCGACAGTCAAATGTAATGAAAACTGGTCTACCACTGACGAAAGATATTTTTCGTCGGAATGCAGATGTCACTCACTTGCTCTTTTACTTTTAGTATACCGCCATGCTATTTTTTTGCGCATCCTGTTTTCAGATTAGCCCTCACGCACCCAGAGCTGCCCTCGCACGGACACTAGGGATTCGTGTGAGCTAGTTTCCTCCCTTCTATATATTCTATGTGGAAGTCGCATTCACATGACGGAGGCCCCTTGATCTTCTTTTGAACCCTGCTCCACGACGGCATTGTTGGTTAATGAACAGATGGGCGGTATTTAGCTCAGAAAAAGAAAAACCTAACCCTCCACAACAGATTTGGAAGTTATTTGTTAAATATCATCTAGATATCATGGTAAATATTTCAATAAATAGAAACAAAATATATACTATATCCAACATTTTGTTTTCTTTTTTTTGATTCATAGTAATACACGCAGCTTAGATTTTTGTTGGCCCTAGGGAAGGTTACCGGGGATCCGAATCACTCTGTACTGTGTTTAATATCCATTATGCCGTCATTTAATAGCTGAGTTTTAGTGCGGGTGTATGGAGGAGCGCGTTCGTCACTGCCGTGTGCCATTGGGCACTTGACGCTCCGAAACAGCCTCCCTTCCGCCTTACCCCCTCCGTGCGCTCGTACCCACAGGATGAAGATAATTAGGGTACGGGCATTTTCCCTATTCGTCTCAATTCCCCTCCCGGCTCTCCCTTCTCCTCCCTCTCTCTCTTTTCCCACGCTGGCAGGCAGGCTGTCGACGAAGAGAGGGCCTCCGAGTAGATCGCTGACTGTCGCGCGCCAGCGCTGGTCGTCTCCTGGCGCCTTTGTCGGTGAAGCGCCCCCCTCCCCTTACCCGAACCCCACTCTGTGCCCTCTCGCCCGTTGCAGTTCTCGGTGTTCGGTGAAGAGAGAACTGTTGGGGTGCGACCCGATGTGTCTTAGGCCTTGGTGCGATTGGGAAAAGAGGAGGCAACCGATTTAGGTCGCACCTTTAGGCATACGTAATGTCTGTGATATGGGATCATTATAGAACGGGAATAAGAAAGGAGGACGTCGCCGTACCACTGACCAAGTCACAAACGCATAGCTCAACTATATAAGGGATGTGGTGGACGTAAGAGGCGTATCCAAGGGAGTTCAGAGAAAGGGAAGAGGGCTGCTGTCGACCGAACTTCTCCCGTGAAATGCTGCTGTTGGCGTTCTTCAGTGATGCCAGCAAGGAAAAAATAATTTTCTCTTTCAATTTGGAAATCGTTTCAAAACTTTTAGAATATTTGTAGACTTTTTAGACTCATTGGAATTATTATTATTGAAATTTATTGAAATTATTCGTTGAAATACTTTTTAAAAATATTTTTTTTCAGGTATAAAATAATAATTTTAGAAATAATTTATTGTTGCGGCGAAACGTGTTAAATGAGGAAGATCTCATCAGGTGGAGTCCGTGGATGTAGGTCTTATTTATGAGCGCAAAGATTTTCCAGACCAGTCGACACTCTGTGCTGGGTCGTGTATTATAGACCGGCGTCAAAAATCCTCTGAAAATTTGGAGTGTGAGATCGCTAATTTTACGTGCAATTATCGAGTTGGTATCTCTCTCCTTCCCGGCCGACTCGGATGGATTGCGTAAGTGTGCTCAGCCAATTGAAACCATTGGCGCGTGCAAATTGTACCCCGTCTTGTCAAACGCCAAGGAGGATCCCTCCCCCAGGTGCGTCTGCGAAAACATGTAGGTAAACATGTCTTTGCATTTCAGGACAGCTTACTTACGATAGCTTACGATGGACTTGGGATCGTCATTTAAAAAAAAGGATGGGACTGCATTTTTTCCCCGCTGAATCATAGAAAATTTGATTTTTTAAATTTTAGGATCGACTTTGGCCTTGAGAATAGAACAGAGCGATCGATGTACCTCTTGGACTTGTGTATAAATGTACTCGTATATTCACAAATATACATATTCATATTTTTGCGTGACTGCATTATTAGTCATTAGTGGTTACTGCTTTGACACCACCTGCCACGCGTCCTCTCGGCAAATCGTAAGGTATTGTGTAGATGTTTATATGTGATGTAGATAAAACACCTGGTAACAAATTTGAATATAAATTAAATATATTGAATTCACGGACAAAACAGGGTTTCGCTTACTCGGTAATGGAGCGGGTAAATATTTTACCATTTTCACTACCTTGACATTATTTACGACTAGCAAAATGTATACATTCTTTGCTAGCAAAACTGGCTTTAAATTTTGACCATAAGAAACAGATCTTTGTAGCATCCACCATATTTGATTGGAAATCAAAAGCGGTGCGATTTGGAAATACAAAACAGAATTCCTATCTTCTTTTTAGTGGTAGCGTAGTTGAAAACATTGGGGGGAGGCTAAAGTTCCTCGGAGCATTTCGCAAAGTTTTCAATAGATGGCTCTCGATTCCATGTAATCCCCTCGTCGAAATCTCCTCCAGTCGGTCGTGAGGATAATTTGGCGAGTGCCCTCGAGTCGGCGATTCTTTGGGGGGGGGGGAGGAGAGAGGGCGTGGTTGGCTGGAGTCTTCGATCGTGGGAGCGGCCACTTTCCGCCCCAGCTGCGAACCCTCTCCCGGCAACAGGCTCAAGGGGGACGCCAGATGTCGTGCGATGCGGGATCCGGTGTCGGAATTTGCGGATAAGATTTCGCAGATAGGATAAATCACCGAACATACCCCTTGCGGATGAATGGTGGGAAGCCCTTCGGTGCCCCCTTCACTGCACCCACGCCTCCTGCGGGAACTTCTCCGAAGGCGGCGTGTCGCCGCCCACTTTTAGTTGGAATCGTGTGGTTGAAATGTCCGTGATTGAAGTGATGTCGCACTATAGGAGGAGTTGATTTTGATCTAAGGGGGTTTGCTTTTAGCGGGCACGTGTGCGCGATTTTTGGAGTGTATATCCATTTATTCTGTGTTTTGATAATTCATCTTAGATCTTAGAACTATGGAAACTTTATTTATAAGATATCCTAAAATATACACGATTACCTCTCCAATTGTCTGATACCTACCTTTTTAATTCTTGATATCTATACCTCCACTTCTGCGGTGAAATTATCGTGCTCCTTGTCTTGTTTGAAACTCTATCACCCATCGACATTGCTTTCAGCTAACATCTTTCAAAATCCAGCATTTCGCGATCTTTCCGTATGCCTCGATAATCTACAGAAATATTTTACCATTCCCTGAAGGTGTACGAGTACTAAATTATTAATTGTAATTTTCTACAGAAAGTTAAATGAATGTCACAATGCATATATTGCCGCATCACGCCATCTTGAGGTACCTGATGATGTCTTGATGTTGGAGAGACGCATTGTTTACCACGAGCCAAAGTTTAATCTCGCTCACATGCCAAAGCAGTATTAAGAATCTTAACCAAATTTTGGAGAAAGTTTAGGCTGTGATAGCTTAGGTGAAGATCAGTTTTGCTTTGATAGGGAGACAGGAGCGCGTGACGTTATTACACGAATGGTAATAACAGCCTTGAGAAAAATTTGGATCCAATCACAACATTTCTTTTTCTCAGTGGATTTCGAGGAGGATTGGTAATAACACCGTGGCGATACAAAAACATTTCGTAAACTTTTTCCGAGGAACAAAGAAACAGGCGTAGCAATGCCAATGCTTTTTTTCTCCTGCTGCACATCGTGATAAAATATTTGTCATTTGGATGAAATCGTAAACAAAGTCCCTTCCCTTTTTGAATATTTCAACGTATTCATTAAGATGTGCAAATTGAAGGATCGTTTTCACACGTAGGACGGCTGAAAGCATTCCAATATAATTGAGTGAAGGTCTAAAGTGCGCCCATTGGAGATGTAAAGGTTTTACTAGGTTCCTCGGTTAGCACGTTCAAGTATAGCCACGAAGAGAGTGAGAGTGATATTCTTTTCCCAGTGGGATGAAACAGAGCAGTTTTCGGGAGATTTTCACTCGTGCAAAAATTTACTTTGGCGATATACCCCCGCGCCCCATCCCCCAACCAGTCATGGCCGCTCGAAAACTGGCGCCGTCTCCTCGGCTTGGAGCGTTGAAGCCGGAAGGGTGGCAGCGAGGGAAGAGGAGAATGAAAGATCCCCTTACTTTCCGAGGAAGCGGAATCGAACGGGAGGCTCTCCTCTCGTTCGTCTGGCGTTTAAGGCCCGACTGGGGGCGAGGGCGGAGGGAGGGGGGAGAGGATAACGACTCGGGGTGTTCCCGGGGTCTTGAGACGCTTGGGATGTTTCGGCGAGGAGTACATTCATTATTAATCCCCCACCACGTCAGCTGCA
This sequence comes from Hetaerina americana, assembly GCF_022747635.1. NCBI lineage: Eukaryota > Metazoa > Arthropoda > Insecta > Odonata > Calopterygidae > Hetaerina > Hetaerina americana. Next base: position 92,749,713 of record NW_027286985.1, read on the forward strand.
CAACTGTTCTCGGGAAAAGGTCGTTTGTCAACTCCGAGGGTATTTCATCGTCACCTAGTTCCTTCAGATAGATCCTTTCCGATTAGAACAGAAGCGATCTCCTACTCGCTTTGTTTTTTACCTATTTCTTCTATTTTGAAAGCTTTTCTGTTCCTGTTTTAATACATGTTTGTTTCATAAGTACGTTCTGGTGTCATTTTTCTTTAAAATATGCGAGATATGTATGCGAAAAATAAGGGCCGATTTCTCATATTTAAATGTTGACGGGTTAGAGCTCAAGTTTCACGAGCACAGCGCTATTTATTGATGGTTTCCGAAGGCACCGAAGCTATTTTTTTTGAGTGTTCGTTTATCTATCGGTGAATGCAGATACGTAACAATGTCCGCGAAAATTGTTGCTCCCGCCGTTTGCGAAGTGCGTTCTGTGATTCGATTCTTGAGTGCAGAAGTATTATCAGCAGCCGAGATTCATCGGGAGTTGCGCCAAGTTTGGTTATCTACAGCAATGAGTGACGGAAAGGTTAGCCAACGGTGTCGATAATTCAAAAATGGTCGCTTAAATGTGCATTGTGAAGAGCGGAGTGGCTGGGCAGTATATTCGGACCGATGAAATCGTTCAACAAGTGTACCTGGAGCCGATCGACGATTGCTGCAACAGCTGATAAGTTCCCTCTTGTTGGATGCACCACAATTTACACGATAATACGAAAAAGCTCGGATATCACAAATTGTGTGCAAGGTGGGTGCCAAAATGCTTACCGACTAACACAATGTTGAGTGGAAGAGAGTTTTTGGACTGCTACCGACGATAAAGCGACTATTCCCTCTTCTTCCACTTAATAGAGTGACTTGGAGGACAAAGATTTAAAGACGATGAGGAACTCCAGACCGCCGATATCAATCGATTCAATTCCTAGGCTGTCAACTTATAAACTGAGGGATTGAAGAAGTTGGTGACGAGTTACAAAAAGTAATTAGAAGTTAACGGTGCTTATGCAGGAAAGTTAAGTAGCTTTGTAATGTAGAAAGTTAAGTAGTAGTAGAAAGTTAAGTAAAATAAATCTGTTAATTAAAAAGTTTTTCATGTATAATATATTTTGTATGAGCGAACGAACCTAACTTTAAAAAGATGACACTCTTACCAACTTAACCTTCTGGGCTTAGAAAATAATGATACACGTCGTCATAATTTTTCCTGCTTGCTTTCAAAAATACTTTTATTAATATCCCCAAACTTGTTTCTCGCACCCCGTATGTGGCCATATATCCCGTATCCCGATCGTGCTCGGTTGAGTGGATTCCTATCCCTGAAGGGTATTTGGCCTAGAGACTTAAGGACTGCATTATACTAGTGTGTTGTTTTATGTCGCAATCCCAATGTATTTCCATCTCAATGCAACAATTTCAGAGTGTAAAAATCATTCGCCTTGACTGGGATTCGAACCCAGATCCCTCAATATCCGGTCGAGTGCTTTAGCCACTTAAGCTACCGAGGCGTCCTCTTAAACTCTGGTTTCATGTAACTTGGATTGTAAGAGCGCATCTTTAATTATTGTGTTCTTGTACATCCTGAGTTTATATTAACTAGTGTATCCGTACATAAATATATCCGTATCGCACTAACTACAGTTTCTTCTCTTCTAGGTGAGTATCCCCTCTCTTCATGAGGATGTAGTGGCAGGCAGTGAATTGAGTTGCATGTGAGTAGGTGGTACATATTCACGGAGCGTCATACTCAATCGCAAAGAGCCAATATTGACATTTTAGTAGCTGACAAAATGGAGGAATTAGACGCCCACTGTTCCTGTCTTGTTATTTTCCCGAGTTTTCTGGTGTAATAAACGAATACACTTTCGCGAAATTGGCAAATGTATTTCCATCAAAGGCCGAAGACTTATCTTACTTACGAAAACGCTTCGTCTCACAAAATTTATTTCCTCCTTGACAAACATTTACGCAATTTCAAAGCTTCACTTAAAATGTCATCAAAGCCACCCTTGAGTGAAAACAAGGATGATGTAAAATCAAATAATACATGTAGCTTTTTGTTTTTGGTCGCGTTTTTTTTAACTAGGTGAACAACTATCAGCTATCCGTAAACTCGGGTCACTTCTCTACGGCCCATCAAATCGGAGCATGTGCGTTCGGGAATGGACGGCCGAATGGGTGCTTCGGGGGGTGGGAGAGTGGCGGTGGCGGTGGCTTAGGGGTTCGGCGGAAGGGGCGTGGCCCTCGTGGTCCGTTCGCCGATTCCGAAAGCGGCGAATTTAAGGGAAGGATGAGCTCACGGCTCCCACTCCTCGTCCCACCCCCCCAGAGCGAGCAGCAGGACAAAGTACATCCGTCCGATGCCAAACATTTCACGGAAAGAAGGCGCCTCTTCGTCAATTAAGACGACGTTAAAATCGTTTTTACGACGGTTAGTTTAATTTCAGTCTGTCTGCGAAAAATATTTATGACTATGTAAAAGTCACGACCTCTCTCGAACTTGTTTGCTTTTATTAAAATAATATTTCTTCTGATCTGTAATTACTTTATGCCAAGCAGGGGTGAGTGGGGGTTGGGAGTGATAGAAGGGGAAGCGGCATTCGGTGAGCAGTGCCCCCCCCCTCCGCCCCGTCGGCCGCGCGCCCTAGAGGGAGGGGGGGACCAGGCGAGTGTGGGAATAATGGAGCCACTTATCCTCCTCCCCCTCCCCTCTCCTCCACGCCGTATTTTTTTCGTAGGAATGGTGACTCCCTGATGAAAAAATTAGACAATCCTCCCTCTTTGTTGGATCATTGCGGTGAGTGGGAGGGGAGGGAGTTGGAAGGCTAGGGGGAGGGGAAGGGATGGGTGTCGTCCCCTATCGCATCGCTCGCCTGGGTTGAAGTGGTGTCCGTGGGCCCGGAATGCCGGGGGCAGAACCGAGGGGCGGGGAGAGGAGTGGAGGCGGCGGCGTGCGGAGGGAATTAAGAGGGAGAGGGGCTTAATAGGACAAGGGGAGGAGGGACAGGGTCGGCTGCTGCCTTTTTAGGGGCGTGAATAAGGGAAGGATTCGGAGGGAAGACTCGCCAAGGGCCGCTCACTGTAATCAACAGAGCTAAGGGAGCCGGGTTCGAAATATTTTCTCACGAATGAATATTTTTATTTCTGAGCACGAATTCCCAAGGGTGACGAAAAAACTGTTGGCATGTATCTGAATTCATATTTTACTGTTATAAATGGTACTGAATAGAAATGTTATCGGCGTAGCTGAATGATCTTCGTGAGGTGGGATTTAGATCAGTTTGCTATTCGATATCTAAAAAGTTAGCGTAGTCCGTGGAAATGAATTCATCAAATGTCAAATACCAATTTTTACGATAAATATGTTCATCTTGAAATGATCGCAAAATGAAAAAACCTCACTTTTACTCTGCCAGAAAGCATTCCTTTTCATTTTTTTCTTTTCGTAGTATTCTTGCATCCATAGCCCTTCCGCCCCTCGTCGACTTAACTTATAATTAAATGAACTAAAAGCCTGGGAACTGTCCTTTAATGTATAACGCTGATTGTGGAAGGTAGTGTATGAAAAAAGAAAGAAAAGGAATGAGGTAATACATTGAAGTACGAGGGAATAGATGGGCAGTGATGCATGCCTTGTCCTGTGTATGATTCTCGTCCTCGTGGTTCGCCCAGACTGCTCGACTTCGCCCCTCGCGTGTCCCACCGACGGTAACTGGAAAACCCGAAGCGGTTATTACATATCACATTCGCGTCCCTAAATGGATAGGCTTTGTGCAATAATTGATTACATTCAATGAGTAAACTTCGATGTAATAATCATAAATTTAGAAAATTGAAAGATACGACTTTTTAGTTCGTAAATATTTAAAAATGAAGTGAGTTATCTACGCAATTGCTATGATGCGTATTTCTTATGAAATAATGCTATTTAAAGTCTTAAATTGGTTTCTTTGTTGATTTCAATGACGTCTTTCATACTTGATTTACAGATGAAAATTGTGGATAAACCATAAAGATAATCCCTCCTCCTACTCAAGATAAAGTCGGTAATATTCCAGTGTCCAAAAGACGAGTGTACCGGGTGGGCAGAGTTACCGGACCTCTAGGTCCGGAGTGGGTGTTGTCGCGCACTTGTTTGGAGTCACGCGTTCATGTTGCCGCGCCCATTGGGGAACAAAGGGCACCGCGGGTGCAGAATCATTCGCAAATGCTTCTATGGATGTCCGCTCTCGTCTCATCACTCGCTGTCTTCCCCTTGTTTCGCGATGAATTCAGGGAATTGGACCCCTTGGTGTCTCAAGCAAACTCGACACCCCCACTGCCCAAGGGGCGAATCCTCCGTGCCTCGGTACCAAATCACCTCGCTGTGTGGTGCCCCAGATCCCCTCAACCTCGTTCCGTAGTATTAAGCTAAACAAGAAGAGAACGTAGCCATGTTTGCGGAAAATATTCACTTATGTTTGATCGGTCCTCAATCCGGGTATCATTTTCCGGACTTAGCGTTGCATGCCTTGAGAAATTACGCATTTCTTGCCCATTGAGCTCACTTGCACTATAATCCTAGGTTTATCCTGGTTGCTGGGTGCCAGTAGTAAACCCTGCTCTACGTAAGCGTGGGCACCCCCCCCCCCTACTTTCCATTCGACGCCTGGTGGAGCCGGCGGTCGCACTCTTCGCGGCGGCGACAGTGGACGCGACGGAAGGCTGACCACTGCTAACCTTCAGCCGCTACCCTCACAGTGTACCACACTTTCTTCTTCCCCCTCCCTCCCCCGTGTGCACGCCCCCAGTCCTCATTAGGCGTGGGTTCTTACGGCCGGGGCGAGTTCAGAGGGTGTGTAGCAGCCGTGGCGTTTGGCAGAGGGGTCACTATCGCCGTCCCATTTGGCAGAGTCTTGAGCTAATCCATCGCACGATGGAGGATCGGAAACGGCCGGGTTGGGTCCCTCTTTGAATCCAACTTGAGCCTACTTCAGTGGAGTCCCTGGCGTTTATGGCAATGAACCGTTGTTATTGGATTCTTGTTGAGGCTCGATGGCTGTCCAGTAATTTTTAACGTGTATCTTTATTCACTCAATAATTAGGAAAAGGGAACAAGAACATTCTGTAGGAGTTTATGGAGTTGAAATTGTGATCGTGAAACTATTTTTGCACTTATTTGATCCAATTTGCAGAATGTGATTTTGGCAAATTCTCGCGAATCACGAGGAGATTTTATGCTCTTGATTAGAAACTGGAAATCTATTTCAATTTCTACCTGCAATATTTTTGGCTATCCGGACCCTTGTTTGATGTGGACATTTCGCTAATATACTTTAAATATCGTTAAATAAAAATGATAGACATTTTCAACACATGGCATTAGGAGATGATTATATATTATCGGAAGAATTTGCCGTTTTTCCAGTTTTTCGGAAACCAATTAACTTGAGTAGATATGCCTTAAGGGATTTATGTAATTATTGTTAAATTCAATTATTAGGTATGGGTTTCAGTATAATAATATCAAAACCCCACCACGGGATGATAAAAAACTAGTTTATTGAAACATTTAACGCCAGCACTTTAATATAGCTATCGACTGACTGCGCGTGTCCTGCGTAATTTAGTATGTCTCAGTCGGGGGTCGCCGCGATACTTCCAAATTATCACTTTTGAGAGAAACCTTGAATCGCGTATTCCTTTTTATCTTCAGTCAATATTTTACGACATTGGTAACAGTTGCATTGTCTTCCTCGTTAACATTTTCTCCACGAAGAGTTTCTAAAAGCAAATATTTTTAGCCACGCATTCAACATTCGGAGACACGCCGATGGGGTCATGTCATCATCCAGTTTACTCTCGGGAGCTGATCTCGTCCAAACCGTTCGTCATTTCCCGCGGCCCCGCACGTCTAAGCGCCCCACTACCCGCCTCCCCCCTCTTTCTCTCTCACTCTCCCGCCGTGACTCTCTCTCGCTAAAAAATTCAAATAAAGAGGAGACAGCAAAAAAAAGGAGTTTGAGCTTCAGTCTCCATGGCAACGGGAACCAGGACTCGGTGACTGAGCCACCACCCCAGGGGACATTAAAATGTTTCGCTTTCCAGGAAAAAAATATTAATAATTGCGCCCTTGCTATTCGGGTTCCATTGGCGGGAATTATTTTTTCCTGTATCAGCTCTCCCTCTTAGCCTCTCCTTTCTCCCATCTTTCTCTCGGATGAAATACACCACTAGAGAGGTTTTTGAAAGGATTTTTTTGCCGCCATTGCTTGTGTGCGTGAGAAAGGGTGCGTCGGCTAGGAGGGGGGCGGAATACGGGAGGGGGAGGGAACGATCCGCGAAAAAGGTCAAGTGGGGAGGCTCCCTGGGGAAGAGAACGGCGACGCGAGAAATGCGAAATAAATGGAAGCGGGATAAAACCGAAGTTCTGGGGGGGGGGGGGGGAGGGTAGGAATGGGTGCGGGCGGAGGTCCCCTTGTTTCTCTCTCTTCTCCGCCCCACAATCCACCCCCTCCCCCCCCCCGCCTCCCGCCCGTCTCTCTCTCATGACGCGGACGCGCGCCCCCGCCAAATGTTCTCTCATTTAATCGCCCGGGGCTTTCTCGCGACTAATGAACTTTTTTCCTCCTTCCCGTTCGCCTCTCGTGTCGTCTTGATGGCTTGCTTGGTTCCGCGGCTTTTTCAAGCAAATGCGAATCAAATAACGTTTGGATGGACTAACGAAAGCTGATCCAGACTCTTTCCAATCAATTCTCCGAATATTCATTTCGTTAAATAATCACGTCAATAATAAATGTGGTCATGCTTATCATTTAAATTTTTGTTTTTATTTATTCGTAAATCGGAATTTCTCATTAATTTTAATCTGATTAATTTCCGGTACGCGCAGGATAGACACATCAGTACATACAGGTACTACATACAGGACATGTATAGCCTCGCTCGAATTACATTTCGTGTGTGACAATTCATCCTCGCGTTTCACCGATCTCCCAACATTTTTATTTTGATTACGCGAGTACGCATGATCGCCCAGAATACGATTACATCAGCTTTTTTTGTTAATGAATTCACCCGAGTGTCGATTTTTTTTAATTTCCGCTTGGGCATTCACGTGATTCACCGGGCACAACCTTATGTCCTCAACCTTATGTCCTCTGCAACCTCATTCGTTCTCGACTGACACTTTCAACGATCGAAAAAGGATTTCGCGGAAAAAAGGTGGCCAAAAGACGTATTAGTTGCTACTGTAAGTGAAGCAAAATTCCAGCGAAATAGTTTGTCGTCGTTTTAGGAGGCACCCTATTACTAGTGTTATCAATTCTCCCAAGAGTAAAAGCATGGATATTTAAAACAATACTAGAATGGCGTGTAATACGCGTTCCTCGAAATGCATTAACGACTTACACAATTGAATAAAACGTTCCCCCCGAGACATTTAATGAAGGGAAGGGGATCATTGCGCCATACTTTCACCATCTGGAGTCAAACGCGAGCCGCATCATAGCATACAAACTCGCCAAAGTAATCGGTTTTTTTGCGAGTAGATTTTTACCCGTAGACTGGTCGACTTGAAGTTCCTCTTTAAATCCTGAGATAACTCCGATTAATATAACCATTGCTAAGATTGCTCCTCAGGGAATATAGTAACACTCAGGTACGTGAGGAATCTGCTAATAGGAGTTTAACTATAAGTGATTGGACAGAACCTTTTTCACAAAATCTGGCCTAGTTTATTGTTAGATTATCTGTATACTATATTCTTACGTGCTGCTTACAACGGTGAATTTCAAAGTAATGCGAACTTAATTTACACACATTTTTTTGTGATGATTAGTTTTTCTTCATGCCACAAGGGCTCTATAAGGGTCTTATGCATGAATATTTTTCATTAACTTTTAAACGCCATTATTTATTGACTCGGAAAATTTGGAACAATTGATGCCACAACTTTGTGACCTCATATTGTCCACCTCTTTACGTTAGGCGTCTAAATTTTTGGTCTGAGAAAACTTTCTCATTCATAAGCGATAGCACATCTACCTGCCTTGTCTACGATGTGCGATGGAATCGTACTGTCCACCACCCGAATCGGTCGCCCTTCACCCGAATACGAGGCGACCTGCCTGCTCGCACGCTCTTCCGCCTAAGGGGGCGGTGATAACCCCTTGTTCCTCGCGGGGCGGCCTCTTGGGCACCTGACCCGCGCCCTCTCGCCCTCGGGGTTCTCACACAGCCCAGAAGGGGCGGTTGTCGGCTGCCCTTCCCATCCGTGCTCTCGGATTGCGCCACCCCAGGGCAGCATCCGCCCCCGTGCGCGAGTAGTAGGTCAAACGTTGGCGTCCCGCAGGGTGGGGGGGAGGATCCTAGTCCCAACTCCCCCACCCCGGCAGAGGTCCCTCTCTCAGTCAACGAGGCATCAGCGTGGAGGCCGCCGCCGCCTGTGGGAGGAGGAGAGCGGGTGAATACGTGGATTCCACCCTGGTGGATTATTTTATTTTTGCAAAGTTGCGACACGGAGTCTGCCTGAATCTGTCGGGGAGTTTCATGGCCAGTTGAACAGTTAAAAAGAGTTTCATTTGTTTAAATTATCTAGAATAGCACAAAGTTACGTAATAATAAGATAATGTTTTATTGATGCAGTGTGATTAGTTTTATTATGACATAATTGATTGCCGCTCCTCTTTTGCTAATCCCTTCCCCAATGTGTCGTGTATTTCCTACCCCTATTCTCAAATCGTGGGCAAAGATCCATTTCACCAAATTATATACATTGTTTTGGAGATAGTCCCTTCATTTTGAGAAACTGGCAAAAATGGCTCTTAAAGAACATATTGCTTTATAACTTTGCCCTGCATGTGTATTTCTGCCCAAAGTCCCCCATGATAGCCTAAGATTCCCCTTTGCCCAAGTGCTTGGTTTCTCATCAAAGAATGTATGTCTGCCTTAACGATAGATCGTCCATTGTTAATTCTTGGGAATATAGTGCTGGTTAAAGTAAGATTCGTTAATTATTTTTATTAAGAAGAGAGATGATGCCACATGATGTTTGTGATGAGTGTTTTCCCACCTCCCATAAAAGTTCAAATTTCGAAAATATCATTGAATACATTATTTCATAGGTTTTTTGAATAATTAAATAATTTCCTCCGAATAAAAGTAAGGGTTGAAAATCTGGGATCACGGTCCTTCACAGAGATCCATCTTCACTGCATACTGATGTTTCTATGAGTCACGCATTTTCTGAAAACATAGTCACGCTGCATCGGTTGCTGTGCTGAACAAACGTTTGCCATGATTTCATTCGCTACATTTTGAGTCGAATTCAATTTTGCGCTATTGTGACCTAGTTAACCACTTGAGGGTAATTTTCGAGCTGTGCTTTCTAGTTGCTAACTCCGATCACTTTTCGAATTCGTATTCAAAAATCACTGCTGGAGGCTCACAAAGGTTTACATCGGCTGTTTTAGTGACCACTTCAGGTGACTCGTCAATGAAGGCATCATGTGGGAGACTTTCAACCTCGCTCCCTCCTGAATTCATGAATACTGATGGGAACTCAAGTGTTACCCCTTTTGTTGTCTCTGATTTTCCGAACGAATATTAACACTGGGCATATTTTTTGCCGCGCGCGTCTCGCCTGCCACGCGAGGCACGCGCGTACTGATTCCATCCTCGCTCATCTTCAACGACTCCGCGCAAAAAAAACTAAAAAAAAACCCGCGCCACTCCTCTCTTCGATAAATCCCCCTCACTCTGGCTCATGGCATGCCCCCCTGTACCCCACGCCCCGGAACACACGCCCATGCCCCAACCCAAGCTAATGCTTCTTTCCTGCGCCCCTCCCCCTCACCGCACTGCCGCTCCCGTCTCCCGTGGACCCCCTCCCACGAAACCCCCGGGATCGTCGTGCTCCACCCTCGCCTCCCCTGAGCACCGTCCCCGCGCCACTCCAAGGCACTTGCAAACGTATCTATTCTGGTGCATCACCACACTGGAAATGTATGTTGACCCAAACATTTATCTGCTATTGTGCACATGTAATTGTGCAAGTTTAACTATTAATGGAAAATTAGCAGGATAGTTCGAGTTTAAATTCTTATTTTAGTGCCCATTTTGTATTCTAATTAATGTGTATGTGTGTGTACTTATATATATATATATATATATATATATATATATATATATATATTTATTTATTTATTTATTTATTTATTTATTTATTTATTCAGTATAAGTCCGAAAACAGCACATTTAGGCCTTTACATCGAACTATTAACAACGATAACAATGTCACATTTACAAACACCCAAGCCCTGGATGGAGGGAAACTCACCCAGGCGGGAATCGAACCCGCGACCCTTGGAATGGTAGACGAGGACGTTACCCCGCCGCCACCGGGGCCGGCGATATATATATATATATATATATATAATTCTAAACCACTGGCCTTTCCTCTTGTGTATTGTCTATTTCTCCTTTGGTGGGTGAAACAGTCCCCTGACGCCATCTCTTGGCTAAAGAATCGGGGCGCTTGGCGACATATTAGACCCACGGATCTCAGGGTATATTACGTTTCCTCGATAGCTCAAGTGGTTAAGAGCATCCGCCCGGCAAGTGGAAAGATCCGAGGTTCGAGTCCCGGTCAAGGATATATTTTTACTCTTGTGATCCGTTCGATTCCGCCTTCCCCACCTTTATTGTGTTCGTCCTTTATATGTGTTCCTATCCCTTTTCCTTATATCTGTTTCTGTATATATGAGTATTTATTCGCCGTTTGGCGGGATTTCGTGTTTGAATGTATATATATACTACCTTGATCAAAAATTTCCCGGAATTTATTCAGAAAATTAAAAATACAAGTTTATTCATCTAAATCTATATTGTCCCCTTCAAAGTAATCCCCATCGACTGCAACACACTTATGCCAGCGCTTGATCCAATCCTCGAAACATTTTTTATATTCGGTTTTCGGTATGTCCATCAGTGCTTCCTGCGATTTTTCCATTACTTCCTCTCGGCTGCTAAAACGCGTTCCCCGTAATGGTTTTTTAACTCGATTGAACAGAAAGAAGTCACAGGGAGCCAAATCAGGTGAATTCGGTGGCTGTTGGATGGTATTTGTTGCATTTTTCGTCAAAAAATTACGAATAATGATAGCACTGTGCGACGGTGCGTTATCATGGTGCAAAATCCACGAGTTTTCTGCCCACATTTCTGGTCTCTTTCGGCGAATTGCTTCACGCAAACGTCTCATAACGCCCAAATAATACTCTTTGTTTACTGTCTGGCCTTCTGGCAAAAATTCATGATGCACTACACCGTTGTAATCCATGAAAACCGTCAGCATTGCCTTCTTTTTTGACTGAAAACGACGTGGTTTTTTTGGTCTCGGCTCATTTGGTGAACGCCATTCACTTGCCTGATGTCTGGATTGCGTGTCGTACTCATAAACCCACGTCTCGTCTCCAGTAATGATCCTTTTGATAAATGTGGGATCGGATTCAGCCTCGCAAATCATGTCTTTTGCGACGTCAACACGGTCTCTTTTTTGCATGAAATTGAGGTCTTTTGGCACCAACTTTGCTGCTACACGACGGAAACCCAAATCATTAACCACAATGTCTTGGGCGGATCCATAGGCAATGTTCAAGTCCTCCGCTATTTCTCTGATGGTTAATTTGCGGTTATTGACCAACATTTCTTTTACTTTATCAATTTTTTCACCGACTTTCGATGTCGATGGCCTGCCACTGCGTTCATCATCTTCGATTGACTCACGACCACTTCTGAACCGCTCGTGCCACTGGTAAACGACCGTTTTTTTTAGAGAATCGTTGCCGAAACACTTTTCCAACATTTCCAACGT